>NC_069499.1:337018274-337113274 GCF_027579735.1 Bombina bombina | reverse complement strand
GAAAGTTTGTTTTTTTCAATTGAGATGAATACATTGTAAAATCTCAGTTTATGTCAGTTTAAATCTGTTATAAATATATTTGAACACATGTAAACTTGGTGTTATGTTCCTGTTCACATTTTCTGAACTTAAAAGTTGACAGACAACCTTTATTAGTTTGTGTAATGTACTTTACAATGTTCCTGACATATTTTAGCTTCCTGTTTTTTTTATATTAAAGGCAGAGTGATTTAACACCTGTAAAAGTATGCCGTTTTCAATAAACTTTGCATAAAATTGTTACTTTGCATTTATTTTAAAATGGTTCAAAGAATGTCAGGCAAAATGGTCGGCCCTCGCACATGTTCACTTCAAGAAATCTGGCACTCTTCCAAAAAAGTTTGGACACCCCTGATCTAATTTAAAGCCACCTTTCTCTTTGGGAAGTGAGTGCTATACAGGTGTACATTACCATCAATCCTAGGATTTATTTTTTTTGTGTTTACTCTAAATACAGTACACAACAACCGTGCCCAGTACAATCAGTCTTTATTTTTTATAGCCCAGGGCTATATACCAGACTTATACACTTATTGATAGGCAATCCTAAGCTTGTTACCCTAGTAGTGCCATTAGTATTCAAGTCTTTTCTCCTCATAATTACTGAAATAGTCTATTAAAGTGATCGCTGGAGCAGTGTCAAAAGGTCCTACAATTGCAAATTTTTCCCATGCAGAGTGTGGAAAAGGAACTGACTGTAGTGGTGGTGAATGTGTCACCACTGTATAACCATGTAGTTGACAGGTAGCACAGGCTTTATTAGATTTCTCCACTTGGGAATCAATTCCTGGCCATCAACATAGATCTTGTAGTTGTTTTTTCATTCCGATAATTCCTTGATTTGTATCATATGCAATACCTATGAATTTAGGCTGTAATTCTACTTGCACAAGCAGCCAGTGTGTGCCTAGTAGAATACAACCATTTTGTAAGTAAAGTAGATCACTCTAAAAAAAGGAAGCAATGCTTAATCAAGTCCTTTAGAAGTGTTGGACCATTTCTTAATCAGAAATTCCCATAATGCTTGTTGAATTGTGCATGCTAATAAGGCAGCTTGTTATTGGTATTGAGTAACATCAGTAAAAATCTTTGAATAAAGGGCAACAAATTCTACATAATCTTCCAGTTGGATATGTGGTGATGGCAAAAGCAAGCAAGACACATTTTAAGTTCTTTGTCTGCACTCAATTACAGTGGGGCAAAAAAGTATTTAGTCAGCCACCAATTGTGCAAGTTCTCCCACTTAAGAAGATGAGAGAGGCCTGTAATTTTCATCATAGGTATACCTCAACTATGAGAGACAAAATGTGGAAACAAATCCAGACAATCACATTGTCTGATTTGGAAAAAAATATTTGCATATTATGGTGGAAAATAAGTATTTGGTCACCTACAAACAAGCAGGATCTCTGGCTCTCACAGACCTGTATCTTCTTCTTTAAGAGGCTCCTCTGTCCTCCACTCATTACCTATATTAATGGCACCTGTTTGAACTTGTTATCAGTATAAAAGACACCTGTCCACAACCTCAAACAGTCACACTCCAAACTCCATTATGGTGAAGACCAAAGAGCTGTCGAAGGACACCAGAAACAAAATTGTAGACCTGCACCAGGCTGGGAAGACTGAATCTGCAATAGGCAAGCAGCTTGGTGTGAAGAAATCAACTGTGGGAGTAATAATTAGAAAATGGAAGACATACAAGACCACTGATAATCTCCCTCGATCTGGGGCTCCATGCAAGATCTCACCCCGTGGGGTCAAAATGATCACAAGAATGGTGAGCAAACATCCCAGAACCACACAGGGGGTCCTAGTGAATGACCTGCAGAGCGCTGGGACCAACATAACAAAGGCTACCATTAGTAACACACTACGCCGCCAGGGACTCAGATCCTGCAGTGCCAGACGTGTCCCCCTGCTTAAGCCAGTACATGTCTGGGCCCATCTGAAGTATGCTAGAGAGCATTTGAATGATCCAGAAGAGGATTGGGAGAATGTCATATGGTCAGATGAAACCAAAGTAGGACTGTTTGGTAGAAACACAACTCGTTGTGTTTGGAGGAGACAGAGAATGCTGAGTTGCAACCAAAGAACACCATACCTACTGTGAAGCATGAGGGTGGCAACATCATGCTTTGGGGCTGTTTATCTGCAAAGGGAACAGGACGACTGATCCATGTACATGAAAGAATGAATGAGGCCATGTATCGTGAGATTTTGAGTGCAAACCTCCTTCCATTAGCAAGGGCATTGAAGATGAAACGTGGCTAGGTCTTTCAGCATTACAATGATCCCAAACACACCGCCTTGGCAATGAAAGAGTGGCTTCGTAAGAAGCATTTCAAGGTCCTGGAGTGGCCTAGCCAGTCTCCAGATCTCAACCCCATAGAAAACAGAAAAAGTCTGTGTTGCCCAGCGACAGCCCCAAAACATCACTGCTCTAGAGGAGATCTGCATGCAGGAATGGGCCAACATACCAGCAACAGTGTGTGACAACCTTGTGAAGACTTACAGAAAACGTTTGACCTCTGTCATTGCCAACAAAGGATATATAACAAAGTATTGAGATGAACTTTTGATATTGACAAAATACTTATTTTCCATCATAATTTGCAAATAAATTCTTTCCAAATCAGACAATGTGATTGTCTGGATTTGTTTCCACATTTTGTCTCTCATAGTTGAGGTATACCTATGATGAAAATTACAGGACTCTCTCATCTTCTTAAGTGGGAGAACTTGTACAATTGGTGGCTGACTAAATACTTTTTTGCTCCACTGTACATATGTAAAAGAGAGTACAGGTGGCCCTCGTTTTACAACGGTTCAATTTACACCGTTTCAGAATAACAACCTTTTTTCCAGTCATGTGACTGCTATTGAAAAGCATTGAGAAGCAGTTCATTTATTAAAATAGCCAGTAGGTGGGGCTATCCGCTTGTGTTGCAGCAAAGCCAAGCAAGCTGAAATTAATCAGTTTAACCAGACCTGAGCTATCGAGCAGATTTCAAAGGAACAAGATCTTCCTGTCTATAAATCAGTCCAGGTTGGAATGCATAGAAAGAACCGTTTGCAGAAAAATGCAAGTGAAGTCTGTGTTGTGTGATTATTTTATTAGGTTTATAATGCTGTTTAGCAAATGTTTTTGTTCATTTAATTTAGTTTAATTATATATTATGTGTTGTGTGATTATTTTATTAGGTTTAAAATGCTGTTTAGCATTTAAAGTCTATATTTCAAAGCTTTAAAAATAATGTATTATGTGTTACTTATGACAATTTTGAGAGGGGCCTGGAACCTAACTCCCTCACTTCTCATTGACTTACATTATAAACTGGGTTTCAATTTACAATGGTTTCGATTTACAACCATTCCTTCTGGAACCTAACCCCGGCGTAAACTGAGGGCTACCTGTACTTTAGTTGACCATTTAGCAATAGGATTTCCTGCTTGACCCAGTCCTTTTGTAGTTATTGATGTTAAATGCTTATGCTCAGTACACAGTTTGAATGCATGTCCCCATAAATCATTTCTCCTCTTTCAGTAGCCCAGATGCAAGCAAGTGCTTCTTTTTCAACATTTGAATACTTCCTTTCAACCTCAGTGAGAGTTCTTGAAGCAAATGCAACCGTGTTTTCTATATTGTCCTCATGAGTCTGGGTGAGCACAGCTCCCAATCCATACTCAAAAGAATCTGTTGTCACATTTGTGGTCAATGTAGAACTAAAAATTGCAAGAATTCATTTGTGGATAATCAAGGTTTTTATAGTATCAAAGCTAGCTTGTGTGGCAGCTGTCGAGACCAAGCTTGATGTTCCCCAAAGCAGCTCCCTTAGTGCCTTAATGGCCTAGATTTGGAGTTCGGCGGTAGCCGTCAAAACCAGCGTTAGAGGCTCCTAACGCTGGTTTTGGCCGCCCGCTGGTATTTGGAGTCAGTGATTAAAGGGTCTAACGCTCACTTTTCAGCCGTGACTTTTCCATACCGCAGATCCCCCTACGCCATTTGCGTATCCTATCTTTTCAATGGGATCTTCCTAACGCCGGTATTTAGAGTCGTTTCTGAAGTGAGCGTTAGAGCTCTAATGACAAAACTCCAGCCGCCTGAAAATAGCAGGAGTTAAGAGCTTTCTGGCTAACGCCGGTTCATAAAGCTCTTAACTACTGTACCCTAAAGTACACTAACACCCATAAACTACCTATGTACCCCTAAACCGAGCTCCCCCCACATCGCCGCCACTTGATTAAAATATTTTAACCCCTAATCTGCCGACCGCCACCTACGTTATACTTATGTACCCCTAATCTGCTGCCCCTAACCCCGCCGACCCCTGTATTACATTTATTAACCCCTAACATGCCCCCCACAACGTCGCCGCCAGCTACTTAAAATAATTAACCCCTAATCTGCCGACCGCAAAGCGCCGCCACCTACGTTATCCCTATATACCCCTAATCTGCTGCCCCTAACACCGCCGACCCCTATATTATATTTATTAACCCCTAATCTGCCCCCCTCAACGTCGCCTCCACCTGCCTACACTTATTAACCCCTAATCTGCCGAGCGGACCGCACCGCTACTATAATAAAGTTATTAACCCCTAACCCGCCTCACTAACCCTATCATAAATAGTATTAACCCCTAATCTGCCCTCTCTAACATCGCCGACACCTACCTTCAATTATTAACCCCTAATCTGACGACCGGAGCTCATCGCTACTATAATAAATGGATTAACCCCTAAAGCTAAGTCTAACCCTAACACTAACACCCCCCTAACTTAAATATAATTTACATCTAACGAAATAAATTAACTCTTATTAAATAAATGATTACTATTTAAAGCTAAATACTTACCTGTAAAATAAATCCTAATATAGCTACAATATAAATTATAATTATATTATAGCTATTTTAGGATTAATATTTATTTTACAGGCAACTTTGTAATTATTTTAACCAGGTACAATAGCTATTAAATAGTTAAGAACTATTTAATAGTTACCTAGTTAAAATAATAACAAATTTACCTGTAAAATAAATCCTAACCTAAGATATAATTAAACCTAACACTACCCTATCAATAAATTAATTAAATAAACTACCTACAATTACCTACAATTAACCTAACACTACACTATCAATAAATTAATTAAACAAAATTCCTACAAATAAATACAATTAAATAAACTAGCTAAAGTACAAAAAATAAAAAAGAACTAAGTTACAAAAAATAAAAAAATATTTACAAACATAAGAAAAATATTACAACAATTTTAAACTAATTACACCTACTCTAAGCCCCCTAATAAAATAACAAAGCCCCCCAAAATAAAAAATTCCCTACCCTATTCTAAATTAAAAAAGTTACAAGCTCTTTTACCTTACCAGCCCTGAACAGGGCCCTTTGCGGGGCATGCCCCAAGAATTTCAGCTCTTTTGCCTGTAAAAAAAAACATACAATACCCCCCCCCAACATTACAACCCACCACCCACATACCCCTAATCTAACCCAAACCCCCCTTAAAGAAACCTAACACTAAGCCCCTGAAGATCTTCCTACCTTGTCTTCACCATCCAGGTATCACCGATCCGTCCTGGCTCCAACATCTTCATCCAACCCAAGCGGGGGTTGGCGATCCATCATCCGGTGGCTGAAGAGGTCCAGAAGAGGCTCCAAAGTCTTCCTCCTATCCGGCAAGAAGAGGACATCCGGACCGGCAAACATCTTCTCCAAGCGGCATCTTCGATCTTCTTCCATCCGGTGCGGAGCGGGTCCATCTTGAAGCAGGCGACGTGGATCCATCCTCTTCTTCCGTTGTCTCCCGACGAATGACGGTTCCTTTAAGGGACGTCATCCAAGATGGCGTCCCTCGAATTCCGATTGGCTGATAGCATTCTATCAGCCAATCGGAATTAAGGTAGGAATTTTCTGATTGGCTGATGGAATCAGCCAATCAGAATCAAGTTCAATCCGATAGAATGCTATCAGCCAATCGGAATTCGAGGGACGCCATCTTGGATGACGTCCCTTAAAGGAACCGTCATTCGTCGGGAGACAACGGAAGAAGAGGATGGATCCGCGTCGCCTGCTTCAAGATGGACCCGCTCCGCACCGGATGGAAGAAGATCGAAGATGCCGCTTGGAGAAGATGTTTGCCGGTCCGGATGTCCTCTTCTTGCCGGATAGGAGGAAGACTTTGGAGCCTCTTCTGGACCTCTTCAGCCACCGGATGATGGATCGCCAACCCCCGCTTGGGTTGGATGAAGATGTTGGAGCCAGGACGGATCGGTGATACCTGGATGGTGAAGACAAGGTAGGAAGATCTTCAGGGGCTTAGTGTTAGGTTTCTTTAAGGGGGGTTTGGGTTAGATTAGGGGTATGTGGGTGGTGGGTTGTAATGTTGGGGGGGGGTATTGTATGTTTTTTTTTACAGGCAAAAGAGCTGAAATTCTTGGGGCATGCCCCGCAAAGGGCCCTGTTCAGGGCTGGTAAGGTAAAAGAGCTTGTAACTTTTTTAATTTAGAATAGGGTAGGGAATTTTTTATTTTGGGGGGCTTTGTTATTTTATTAGGGGGCTTAGAGTAGGTGTAATTAGTTTAAAATTGTTGAAATATTTTTCTTATGTTTGTAAATATTTTTTTATTTTTTGTAACTTAGTTCTTTTTTATTTTTTGTACTTTAGCTAGTTTATTTAATTGTATTTATTTGTAGGAATTGTGTTTAATTAATTTATTGATAGTGTAGTGTTAGGTTAATTGTAGGTAATTGTAGGTAGTTTATTTAATTAATTTATTGATAGGGTAGTGTTAGGTTTAATTATATCTTAGGTTAGGATTTATTTTACAGGTAAATTTGTTATTATTTTAACTAGGTAACTATTAAATAGTTCTTAACTATTTAATAGCTATTGTACCTGGTTAAAATAATTACAAAGTTGCCTGTAAAATAAATATTAATCCTAAAATAGCTATAATTATAATTTATATTGTAGCTATATTAGGATTTATTTTACAGGTAAGTATTTAGCTTTAAATAGGAATAATTTATTTAATAAGAGTTAATTAATTTTGTTATATTTAAATTATATTTAAGTTAGGGGGGTGTTAGTGTTAGGGTTAGACTTAGCTTTAGGGGTTAATACATTTATTAGAATAGCGGTGAGGTCCGCTCGGCAGATTAGGGGTTAATAATTGAAGGTAGGTGTCGGCGATGTTAGGGAGGGCAGATTAGGGGTTAATACTATTTATGATAGGGTTAGTGAGGCGGATTAGGGGTTAATAACTTTATTATAGTAGCGCTCAGGTCCGCTCGGCAGATTAGGGGTTAATAAGTGTAGGCAGGTGTCGGCGACGTTGAGGGGGGCAGATTAGGGGTTAATAAATATAATATAGGGGTCGGCGATGTTAGGGCAGCAGATTAGGGGTACATAGGGATAACGTAGGTTGCGGCGGTTTACGGAGCGGCAGATTAGGGGTTAAAAAAAATATGCAGGGGTCAGCGATAGCGGGGGCGGCAGAATAGGGGTTAATAAGTGTAAGGTTAGGGGTGTTTAGACTCGGGGTACATGTTAGAGTGTTAGGTGCAGACGTAGGAAGTGTTTCCCCATAGGAAACAATGGGGCTGCGTTAGGAGCTGAACGCTGCTTTTTTGCAGGTGTTAGGTTTTTTTTCAGCTCAAACAGCCCCATTGTTTCCTATGGGGGAATCGTGCGCGAGCACGTTTTTGAGGCTGGCCGCGTCCGTAAGCAACTCTGGTATCGAGAGTTGCATTTGCGGTAAAAATGCTCTACGCTCCTTTTTTGGAGCCTAATGCAGCATTTGTTTGAACTCTCGATACCAGAGTTAAATTTATGGTGCGGCCAGAAAAAAACCTGCGGAGCGTTAACAGCCCTTCTACCGCCAAACTCCAAATCTAGGCCTTAGTGCCTTAATGACTGAAGCATCATTTGGCATACATTTGGCATACCAGTAAGGCTCAAGAAGAAACACAAGGTTTGGGCATTATTTAGGAAAGGTTCTTTTGACAGGCACTGGGTCAGGTTTCAAACCCACTGATTAAATTGTATGCCTCAAAAAAGGAGGTTCTGTTTACCTGAATTTGCATTTGGAAATGTTGAGTTTAGGGCCAGATACACTGATGCAGCTCAGTATGGATTGCAGATTGCTTTCATGTTCTTCAGGAGTGCTTCCAAACACAATATTATCATTTAAATAGCACTGCACTCATTACTGGTTCTTAAGAATTAAAGACATCAGCTTTTGAAAACCACTAGGAGCTGAAGCAAGGGTGGAGGAAACTCGATTAAGACAAAATAGTCCATCATGTGTAATATGCTGTGAGATCTCTTCTTTCTGTCAGAGTATATGAATATTATGATGAATATTACATATGTGTACATATATATGTATATATATATGTATATTTTATACACTGTATATGTTAGATGAGACCTCAGGATTAATTGAACATGAGTTTGTTGAACACAGCTTCTAATACACGTCTATCAGGATTGACGATCAGCAGAGCCTTTTGAAGCACGACCCCTGTAGTGTAAAACACACAAACATTTTTTTTCTAAAGGAAATAGCTCAGTGACCCTATTCATTTGACTATATATGCAGAGTTTTATAACTTCAGAACATTTGGTGAGGTGAGAAAAGAATGTGTTCAAGGACCCCTTTGGAATTTGACACGTGTGATAACAACAGTTCTATCTCACTGAATCTCTATTTGAAGACATACTGCAGACCCCCATCTTGGGTGAAGGTTACACAAATAAAATTAAATACATTTTGCAAGGAGAACAATGCCAGTTTTCCATGTATGTTTAGAATGATTCATGGTATATATATTGAAATTAGTCCCATTGTGTTAAATAAATAAAAGGCTGAATTGTGAAGGTATATTTTTCTGGGTTTTGTAAGAAGGATAGCATATCTTAATCGGTTTTCAAGCGCATATAAATTTATTTCATATTTCTTTTATTGCAAATGTATTTCAAAAATGTTCATGGATATTAACTAAATAAAAGAATTCAGATATTTATATTAATTGTATGGTCTAGTAGATGCATGGTTGATTAGGGTTTCTATTTTTTTGTATTGTGTTTATAACCCTGCCATAAACTGATATATTATATGGATAGCACTACTAAGATTTTCATAAATATACTGACATAATAATTGGAGGCACTGCTGAGATTTTCATAAATATACTGACATAATAATTGGAGGCACCGCTGGGATTTAATAATATTCATCATAATTGATATAATATATTTGTAAGTAAATAGAAATTATTATAAAAGAAAAAAAAAGAAAAAAATTCATATTTCGATATTAATATTTTGAAGATATAATTTTTGAAAAGTTGAAATATTGATTTTCATATTTTGAGATTGATATTAATATCTTGAAATATTATTAAAGATTAATTTTGAAAAATTAATACAAATATTAATTTTTCATATTTCAAAATTAATCAAAAATATAAATTTTTCATATTTTCAAAATTAATCAAAATTATTAATTTTTCATATTTCGGAATATTAATTTTTCATATTTCAAAATTAATACTATTTTTTTTTTTTTTAAAATATAAATTTCTTTTCTCTCTTTTTATTGGCAAAAATTGTATTAGCATTTTAATTCAACTAAATACAAAACCAATATAATAATGTCTGTAGCCAGAAGTGACTCATTTAATTCTATACATAGCGATGAAAATGGTCCCATTACAATACCCATTACTAAAGGTCAGACCCTTAAGAAAGATATCTTAAGTTACATTAAAGGGAAGTTAAATATTGCTGGTGAATTAAATGATTTTATGGATATGCTTGAAACTAGGGCTAAAAATATTACCGTTAATAATAATATGTGGAATGAAGAGAATGAATTCTTCCAGGAATTATTAATGATTAATCAATGCAAGGCTCTCAAAAAGCGAGACGAACTAATACTAAAATGCTGGCCCCTTTTAATATGCATAATTGACGAAATGTCGTTTTGTGTCACAGACAAACGATTGCAAATACAGGAGCTAGAAAATAGTATTCGTTCCTCGCGCAGACGCGAAGAGGGTTTAAAAATAGCCAAAAATAAAATGGATGAATTTGCCCAAAACCTAACAGCCTTAGATAAGCATAATACAGACTTAATCGCACAGATACAAGATTTAAATAAACAGCTTGCGCAAAGCCAGAGAGAATTAAGCGATTTAAAAAGGTCATATCGCCATAATGAAAACCCCTATATTAGCAGTGAGAATAACGCAGATAATGCTAACTCCTTTAGCGAACGCGTCAGGGACGAGGTACAAAAATATATAGAACAATATAGACAAACGACCCCTAACGGGTCAGAAATAGATTTCCCGAATAGACAATCCCCTCAGGATGTAAATCCAGAGGACAGCTGTAGCGCAGCTGGTGCGGGGGAGGGAAACTCTAACAGAGAAGCCCAAAATAAGTCTGATAAGGTCTATGATTCCCATAAAATAATCACCTTTGTGCAACGCGCAGTACCTATGTTCTCCAATAAGGGAACAACATCTGTAATTGATCATTTACAGGCTTTTGAAAATGCGTTAGCTATAATGAATGTTACAAGTGAGAAATTGAAAATTGAATTTCTGCCTTGGGTATTTGACAGTAAGCATCACAAATTCTTTGCTTCACTAAAGGATATGAATATTAATTCCTGGAATGGGGTAAAACAACAATGCAGAAAAGAATTCGGGCAATATTGCACTAAAACTGCCGCGAAGATAGCGGTATATGGTTTAAAGTGTCGTGCGAATCAGAGTCCAATCGAATTCCTTTCTGTATTGAAAAATGCGTACAGTATGGCTGAAGATAATCCCAAATTTGATGGCTCAGAATTTGTAAATTTATTTTTTGAAGCACTGCCTACACCCATCAAAATTAACTTAGCTAGAGATTTTGATGAGGACTGCTCATTGGAATGGCTGATCAAAGAGAGTACAAAATTATACTCTATTCAGCAATCCAGTGAACAGGGGGTGAAAAAGGAGTCAAAACCCAAAATTGTAGCAGAAACTAGGGTGTCACCTAGCCCCCTCAATTTGGAATCTAAAAAGAAAACTTATGCAGAGGTGGCCAGTCAAAACAGGCCATCTCCACAGAGGTTTAATTCTGCCCCTCCCCCTACGCAGGTTGAGGCGCAGGGAGACTATAACCAAAGTGGGGGACATAATCAGGTGAATAATTACTCACAAAGAGAATACCCACCAAATAATTGGTATCCGCGCAAGGGTAGATACAATAGACGGCGAAGATATTCTCAGGGTAACCAGACACCCCAGGTATATAATGCTCCCCAAAATACTAATGCTGAACAAGCTGAACCCCAGGGGCGACCATGCCAGAATAGAAATAACGGCCCTGATTCTGAGGGAACCCAATGGCCCAGGAATCAGTACAATGGGGCACCAGGAGATAGGCCCAGGGGTAGAGGTAACTTGTACAATCAGGTAGATATGCTGTTTACCCAGTTAAATCGGTTGAGCGAACAAATCGCTAATATGAGTCAAAAATCTGCGGCTCAGCAACCGAACAATACTTTTTTAGGGGTACAGCCAGTGGTCAGCAGTGGACCACAGGCACAGTCATAAATACTGCAGTATCACCTGAAGGGGAGGGGAGAGATATACAAAATGTAATAATAAATATCAATGATACTAATCATGTTCTCTCCCCACAGACCGGAAACGGACAATTTAGCTGTGATGACAGGCAACCTCATCCGGGAAAAACTAACGAATCTCTTCCTTTGCAGCACTCTCTTAACCTTATTTCCACAGATGCAGTACAAAAGAATCCAGCCGAACCTGTCATAGAGGAAACAGGTAGGTATGAAGATTCTTCTGCATCAGAAAGCATGGCAAACTCAGGTAACACGTGGCGAAGCCCACAGATGTGTGAGAATGCCAATTTTATGTGTGAAATGGTAGAAACTGCAGGAAGATATTATGTATTAGTTGAGCTGCAAGATTCAGTCTCCAACCCTATCAGGGGATTAATTGACACTGGGTCACAGGCAACTATCTTATCCCACAGGTACTACACACAGCTAAATGAGCTAACACCCCACAAACCTAAAATAAGAGAATTTGACGGTTCTCTAATAGGTGTTGGGGGTGACTCCCTAAAAGTTTACGGTACTGCATGGTTAAAATTTAAATTGGGGAACAGGGTCATAAGACACCCTGTCATTATAGTGGATCTGCCAACTGATCGTTTAATTATTGGTAGTGATCTCCTGAAACGATTAAGCACCATAATTGATTGCATAAATAATGTAATTTGGTCACAAGTTAAACGGCCTATCAATTATGAAAAATCTGGTATATCTCACGCCCGACATAGCTGTCACGTGGTAGAAGAGAAACCAGATGCTGTGGAGATTCATTTCAGGAATAACTCTGTACCTGAAATCACTATTCTACAAATAGATGATCAGACTCCTTTTAGTGGCTCTGATGGTAATACTTTTAAAATTTCACCTGGAAAGATAGCGAATATTTCCCTAGATGGTGATGTATTAACCATATCACTCCACAAGGGGGATCATAAAATCCCTAAGGGGGGAGGCCACGCTCAATACCTCACAGGGATTGAGAGAGTTAAAGAGGATCTATTTATCCCTATACAAGTGCATGACCTTGGTAAAACCAAGTATGCTAAAATAAACTTAAAACAGGAAGCTAGCTATATAAGCGAAGGTTTATTAGCGCAAATAGCTGAACCTAAAGTGACTAAATATCTTTCTCCCCAAGACCACTGTGTCAACGGCCTGGATGACAGGTCTGAAAGCTATAACATCACAGCTAAGTGCTTATTATCTATCTCTATTGGTAATAAGTCAGTGAAGCACCTGTTTTTAGTTTTAAATACTCCCCATAATCAGATATACATTGGCAATGATATCTTACATAGATATGCCATACAAATAGATTTGATTAACTCTTGCCTTTGGAGCAGGTTAAAGGGGGACCCTGAAGTATTTCAGGATGAAAATGCAGCCCTGAAATCAAACCAGCAATTGCCATATGCTGTGAATATGCAGGTATCTAGCGATGCTATAATTCCTGCTGGGGCTGATAAATTTCTTTTACCCTTACAGGTAAAGAGAGGACAGAAATTAAAAACTTCTGAAACACTGATTTGCCTCTCCCATAGAATACAAAATCTGGGTGTCACAGTAACCTACATTCCTATGGTGAATATTGGAACTGTTCCAATACATATTATTGTGCATAACATGACCCCACAGGATATAACATTATCCAAGGGAACTACCATAGGATATGCACTGGAATCAAGTTATTACACTTTTGGATTCCAGAATAATGTAATTGGGCTAATACCTGAAGGATACCTAACTGAAGAACAATTAATAGAACAATCCTTTGCATCTATGCCAGAGGGTCTATTTAATGTTCAATCTATTTATCCCTTCAGCTCAGAGGAAGGCATCTGTAAAATTGAAGAAGCCTCTCTAGTGTTTGATCAGCCAATCAAACAGCACGATTACCCCAATACCCAGAGTCATGGGAGCAATGTAAATTATAATCAAGGGGATCTCACCTCTAGACTGGAAGAAGCCTATGAAATAGGACAGCCTGAAATCTTTCCAGGATTTCAGCAAATAGTTGAAGAGCAAATATCCTTAGCTAATGGCTGTTCCAGCGATGATGAACGCCAACAGCTGCGAGAACTCCTGATGGAGTACAAGGATATTTTCGCTAAGGATTCTTATGACTGTGGTACTACAGACTTGCACATTGCAAGGATACAAACAGACCCTAATGCGCCACCTGTATTTGTCAAACAATACAGACTTCCCTTAACCTCATATGATTCTCTTGCAGAGATCATAAGGAATTTGGAAGAAAGAGGTATTATCAGACAGGTGCACAGCTCTTATAATAATCCTATTCTAGGTGTCCTTAAGCCCAATGGACAATGGCGTTTGTGTGCTGATTTAAGACAGCTAAACAAACGAGTATACATGTCTGGCTGGCCTGTACCATACATTGACCAGTGCCTAGCACAAATGCAAGGATCCAAAATATTCACTGCCATTGATTGTGCACAGGGATATTGGACCATAAAGGTACATGAAGAGGACCAATATAAGCTAGCATTCTCCTTCCAAAAGGTCCAATATGCATTCCAGAGACTTCCATTTGGATACATAAATTCTGGACATGAATTTGCTGTATTCATGCATAAGGCTATGCCTGACGCACTGGAAAGGGGGACCTTATCTTATGTTGATGATGTTTTAATCAAAAGCACAGACTTTGAAAAACACATCGCAGAGCTTAAACACATCCTCAGCCAACTTAAAAGGGCAGGTGTCAAATTATCCCTACAAAAAGCTCAATGGTGCTGCACTCGTGTAAACTTCTTGGGACATGAAGTTACCTCTGAAGGATTAAATCCCCAAAAGAAAAAGGTGGAAGCTATAGTGAATTCTAAAAACCCAACTAACTTAAAGGAATTGAGATCATTCCTGGGTATGACAAATTATTCTCGCAAATTCATTGATAATTATGCGGAATTAGCTAAACCACTACTGCTTCTTCTGAAGAAAGATGTGAAATGGCACTGGAGTGAGTCTCAAGAGACAGCCATCAGAGAGCTGAAGAGAAAACTCACTCAAGCACCTTGCTTAGCGTAACCCTGAAGGTGGCAAACCTTTCTTCTTAGAGACAGGTTACACAGATATAAGCATGAGTGCTGTGTTATACCAAAAGCATGATAATTTGAACAAAGCCATTGCTTATGCGAGCAAAAATCTATCCCCAGTAGAAATAAAATTTAGCGATTGCGAAAAAGCCCTCTTATCTACTGTATGGGCTCTACAAAATTTCCGCAGCTATATACAGGGCGAGAAAATTATTGTGGAAACGGCCCACCAGCCTTTGCTATATTTGCAAAGTGAGAGAATAAGAGATGGGAATTTGTCTAATAGCCGCATAACAGCGTGGACTCTTTCCTTACAAGGCTGGCCCTTAGAAATTCGCTACAAGCAGAATAAAAAGAATCCAGTCGCACAAGGGCTTGCTGAGCTCCACGACTGTACTGCTAGAGATCCTGGGGAAGAATTATCAGAAGATGATTTTCTGGAAGAACAATTGCTTTCCCCATATAAAATGTACAATGAGGACCATTGTCAAACATTACCTTGGGTATATGTTGATGGTTGTTCTTACCATGCCACTATTGATAATGAGCGCAGATTAGTCGCTGGCATTGGTATAACTGGGGCAAATGGATTCTCAAATATATCTGTAGGTTTCAACATTGGACCAAGATCCAGTCAAGTTACAGAACTAACTGCTGTTTTCAAAACCATTGAAATGGCTGTTGAACATGGTATTCATGAATTTGTGATCATAACTGACTCAAATTATGTGCGTGACAGTTTTGTTGAATACCTGCCAACTTGGAAAAGAAATGGCATGCAGAAAAGCAATAACAAACCAGTCAAGCATGGCAAATTGTTCTGCGAGATTGATAATCTGGTAGTATCCAATGATTTAACCATACACTGGAAAAAGACCAAGGGTCATTCCAGAGTTTTAGGTCCTGATAAGGAAGGCAATGACCTTGCGGATTCATTAGCCAAACAAGGAGCCATAACTGGAGAACTCCTTAATATTGACCATTTAATGGGTGCAATTCAGGTAGAAGCCATTACCAGAAACCAGGCAAAACAACAGAGTGCGCCTAACTTGGTACAATGGAGTCAGGATTCTCCTAGTGAGGACCTGATCACTAGTCAAAAAGAAGACCCCATTGTAGGCATCTTCTATAAACACATAGAAGATCCTGAAAGCAACCCCATCTCAAAAGATGATTGTATTGGCAAAGAAGATCTGAGAATCTTAATAAAATCTAAATCACAATTCAAATTACAGGATGGTTTGTTAATTAGAACCTCCAAAACTGGCATCCAGCAGTGGGTAGTACCCACCAAGTTCCGAGGTCTAATGCTTCAACATGCCCATGATGCTCCCACATCTGGTCATCGTGGTGCCAAACTCACGTATGAAATATTGCGTGATTACGCTTTTTGGCCACACATGTTGAAAGATGTTCAAACCTACTGTCAAGGGTGTTTAATCTGCCCACAGTTCCAACCCACTGCACCAACACATAGAGCGCCATTGCAGAAAAGGGGGATGGTAATGCCATGGTCAGATATACAAATTGATTTTATTGGCCCAGTAACAAGATCATCAAGAGGTAACAAATACATGTTAACCGTGACATGCCTGTTCACTAAATGGGTAGAATGCATTAGTGCACCTAACAATAGTGCTGAAACATGTGCAGCATTGCTCATCAACCATGTGTTTTCAAGATTTGGTTTGCCCCAAAGAATCGAATCAGATCGGGGGACCCACTTCACTAGCGAAGTGATGACCAAAATGTGGAAAATACTAGGGGTTAAAAGAAAGCTCCATATTGCTTATAGAGCTGCCTCAAGTGGTGGTGTAGAGCGTTACAACCAGTCCATTGTTAAAATCCTCAAAAAGTTTGTGAGTGAAACAGGTAAAGACTGGGATGTAAAACTACCTCTAGTCTTAATGGCATTGAGAGAAACTCCAAGTAGTGCTACCAAAATGTCATCTTTTGAGCTGATGACTGGTAGAAGAATGATTCTACCTCAGCATCTGCTGTACCGTACATCAGACCAAAATTTGATAAACGCTGCCAATACACATCAATATGTGGAAAACTTAAGAAAACATCTGCAACATGCCTTTGCATTTGCTCAAAGGAATTTAGAAAGAGCCGCAACTGCCACTAAAACCTATTATGATCTCAAAACATCCAAAAAGGAATATGAAATAAATGATAAAGTTTATCTTTATAACTTTGGAAGAGATCAGGTTAGGGAGAAGAAATTTCTTCCCTCATGGAAAGGTCCTTTTGTCATTACTGACAAAATATCTCCAGTGGCCTATAAAATACGGATCCCCAAAAATGAAGGTTTCATAGATAAATGGGTACATATCAATCAATTGCGGGCATGGCATCCCAGATCCCAACTACAAGTCATAGAGGGAGAATGAAGTGTCATATCCCCAAATGCACTAAAGACATACTGTAATTTAAAGATGCCTAACTGATAAACATGAAAGCTCAAAATAACAAACTTTCTTCATAAGAGACTGTCTATGAGGTATACGGTTGATCCTCATCAAATACCACTGACTTTAAGCCAATTCAAATACATGTGTCCTACATCTATTTGAAGTTGGAAGGGGGATTTATGTCAGAGTATATGAATATTATGGTGAATATTACATATGTGTACATATATATGTATATATATATGTATATTTTATACACTGTATATGTTAGATGAGATCTCAGGATTAATTGAACATGAGTTTGTTGAACACAGCTTCTAATACACGTCTATCAGGATTGACGATCAGCAGAGCCTTTTGAAGCACGACCCCTGTAGTGTAAAACACACAAACATTTCTTTTCTAAAGGAAATAGCTCAGTGACCCTATTCATTTGACTATATATGCAGAGTTTTATAACTTCAGAACATTTGGTGAGGTGAGAAAAGAATGTGTTCAAGGACCCCTTTGGAATTTGACACGTGTGATAACAACAGTTCTATCTCACTGAATCTCTATTTGAAGACATACTGCAGACCCCCATCTTGGGGGAAGGTGACACAAATAAAATTAAATACATTTTGCAAGGAGAGCAATGCCAGTTTTCCATGTATGTTTAGAATGATTCATGGTATATATATATTGAAATTAGTCCCATTGTGTTAAATAAATAAAAGGCTGAATTGTGAAGGTATATTTTTCTGGGTTTAAGAAGGATAGCATATCTTAATCGGTTTTCAAGCGCATATAAATTTATTTCATATTTCTTTTATTGCAAATGTATTTCAAAAATGTTCATGGATATTAACTAAATAAAAGAATTCAGATATTTATATTAATTGTATGGTCTAGTAGATGCATGGTTGATTAGGGTTTCTATTTTTTTGTATTGTGTTTATAACCCTGCCATAAACTGATATATTATATGGATAGCACTACTAAGATTTTCATAAATATACTGACATTTCTTTATATAACATAATCTGGTGATATAATTGCTGCAAATCTAGGGTAGAGAACATTTTTGCCTGTTGTGGAAATAATTATTCTATGTGTGGAAGTGGTAGCTTTTCGAGCACAATGGCTTTATTGGGTTCTTTTAAATCCACAGAAAGTAAAATAATACTGCCAACTTTCTTTTGTACTACAACTATAGGATAAACATATTCAACATCCCTCTTGACAATCCCACTGCCTCCTCTGCAAAACAACTTCTACAAATCACTTCCTCTTTTGGTTTGTCACAATAGACTGACTCTCCCACTCACAAAGATGGTCACTCCCTTGATCTGATCTTTAGCTATCAATGCACTACAACTCTCCCTCCTTCTACTCCTCACACCAAACTTCACAGAAGCATTATGTCATTAGATCAACAATAGCTTGCTAATTCCCTCGAACCTCTCCTCTCATCCTTCTCCTCCTTTTCCTGCCCTGACCAATCTATCTGCCACTATAACTCCACCCTTACATCTGTCCTTGACAATCTGGCCCCTCTTACCATAGCTCGGAAATCACACACTCATCCTCAGCCCTGGTATACTTCTCTGACACTGTACCTACGCAGATGTTCCCGTACTGCTGAGCGACACTTTACAAAATCTCAGAGTTCAGCTGATTTTCTTCATTACAATTTCATCTTGAACTCCTACTATTCTGTAAGAAACATTACTTCTCTACTCTTATCGCTACTCTTTCTTCAAACCCAAAATGTCTGCTCTCCACACTCAATACTCTTCTCCGCCCATCCCCACCTTCTTATACAACTTCTCTGTTAGCTCAAGACTTTGCCAGCCACTTCAATAACAAAATTGACTCTATCAGAAACTAAATCAGCTCTCAACATACAGTATATATATAAATAGCACACCAAATGCAATTTTGGTTCAGTGAGTGACACATTTCTAAAATAATGTAAATAATTTGGAGCCCATTTATCAAGCTCCATTTATCAAGCTATCTAAAGACCACTGCTCCATAACCTGTCCGCCTGCTCTGAGCAGGCGGACAGACATCACCGCAATTCAACCTGATTGAGTACGATCGGGTTGATTGACACCCCCGATTTGCCAACAATCTGCAGGGGGCGGCGTTGCAGCAGCTGCTCACAAGAGCTGCTTTTGCAATGCTGAATACGGAGAGCGTATTGCTCTTCGCATTCAGCAAGGTCTGTCGGACCTGATCCACACTTTCGGATAAGGTCCGACAGACCTTTGTTAAATAGGCCCCTTTGACTGAGACAATATGAGTCTGTTGAACCAGTATAAAAAATTGGTTCAAAATCCGGAGACCTTCCTGAAGCTGTGGCAGAAAATTGACCATGCTCATATATTTTTTTTATATGAGTCTGTTGAACCAGTATCAAAAATTGGTTCAAAATCTGGAGACCTTCCTGAAGCTGTGGCAAAAAATTTACCATGCTCATATATGAAGCACACAAAATATACTGTTTCCATCAAATATTAACAAGTGCTTCTTGTTTGAAATTGTTACTGACATACCTTGGCCAAGTGTCAAGTCTTTTACAATAATTGCACTGAACTGTTTTTGCAGGAAATCTTAAACCGCTTAGAAGATGCTGAGTAGAACCACAATAAAAACATGTTTGGGACTTTTATCCTACTGGTTGTTCACTCACCTACATGCGGTAACTCAGTGTCTGTACTGGGGTTTTCAGTAAAGGATCCACACTTTCAACTGTGCCTCCTGTATCCAGGCTCATTATTTTGGCTTCTGACAGTGCAGCCTCAATTTGGGTTGCAACAGTTATGACTTTTTCTAGCAAAATATGAGGTTCTAAAACCAAGTTTGTTTTAACAAAAGTATATTTGTTTTTATCAATAAGCAGATATCTAATCAGTTCATCAGCCATATTTCCACATGATACAGATCTCTCAGGCCAGAAGCATCCTGTAAAACTGTTAGCCTCCACATTTACTTTTGGCACAAAAAAATATCTTAAATGCAGTAAGCGAAGTCACATATTTGTTATTTGTGAGGGGAAAAATACATTGCCACTTCTAACCCAAGGGAGTGAATAATTAGTGCACATTTTGGGCTAGATTACAAGTGGAGTGCTATTTATCGTTCCCGCTCGTGCGCTAACTGAGCTCAAATTTGGCTTTTTGCGCGTGTCAGGTACCGCGTGTATTACAAGTTAAAGGTAAAAAGTTTTTGCTTACGCACTAACCCAACGCGCACAAAAAGACGAAGTAAGAATATAACGACCGTGGTAATGTATTCTCCCATATGGGCTGATTTATTACTGCTCGAAAAGGGCCGTAAACCCCTGTTTCCGTGCGAGCCTGTTTCCGCTGCCCCTTAACTCGCACGCCTCCTCGTATATGATCGGGTTGATTGACACCGCCTGCTAGTGGTAGATTGGTTGCGAATCTGCAGTGGGCGGCAGAACTGCTTGTGCAATGTTAAATGTTCAGCGATGTCGGGCGGACATGATCCGCTACAGCGGATCATGTCTGTCCGACAAATGATAAATCGGCCCCATAGACTTTAATGGAGGGCAAAAAGTGGAAAAAAATTGCGCGCAATCCCGGTCGCATTTTCTCAAGCATACTAACACCACATGAAATATTAATATTTCACTTTTTAATGTTCTTCACATAGCAGAACATCTTCTATTTATTCTTAAATAAATATTTATACATAGATATGATTTTTTTTGGTAAAGCATATATCTATTCCTATATATATATATATATATATATATATATATATATATATATATATGATATAAAAGTAGAATCCTAGAAAAAATTCCAGGAAGCTCAGGGTCCACTAGCGCTCCTGAAAAAGGGGGTATAAAACAAATGACCCTTAAAGTAAAAACAGATGATTAATACTGAAAATGCAAATGGCTGCAGCTAACCTTAAGCAAGGGGAGATTCTCTATATCACCCTTCTATATGAAAATAGATAAGTAAAGAATAAAAGGTAAGCGCTGCCTAGCACATAAATACAAGTGTAAAAAAATGTACACACAATACAGAAATATAATAAAAACAAAATTTCATAAGCACATAGATAAAGACAAGAATAAAGTTCATAAAAAACTCCTTGCATTCTTAATTAATCCGGTCCCCATAAGGGTGTGCACTTACTTGAAGTTACTTCAATCAGTATGAGGTAAGTAAAGACGTAATCACTTGTACGTCTTTACTTACCTCATACTGATTGAGGTAACTTCAAGTAAGTGCACACCCTTATGGGGACCGGATGAATTAAGAATACAAGGAGTTTTTTACGAACTTTATTCTTGTCTTTATCTATGTGCTTATGAAATTTTGTTTTTATTATATTTCTGTATTGTGTGTACATTTTTTTACACTTGTATTTATGTGCTAGGCAGCGCTTACCTTTTATTCTTTACATATATATATATATATATATATATATATATATATATATATATATATATATATACACACAGATATATATAGGAATATCAATTTAAAATTACTTTTACATTTTCCCCTATGTGAACAACATTGGAATGTGAAGTACTTACAGTACATACACAGTTAATGCACTAATATATATGTCTATATCTATACATATGTATTAATGTGTTTATATGTATGTATATATATGTCTGTAGTGTACTGTTTAGCACTTTAGTTAAGAGTTTTATGTTACGGTGTTAGCCCATAAAACTCTTAACTACTTAATGTAATAAATGTAAGTAGGTGTCGGCGATGTTAGGGGGGGGCAGATTAGGGGTTTAATAAAATGTAACTAGTGTTTGCGAGGCGGGAGTGCGGAGGTTTAGGGGTTAATATATTTATTACAGTGGCAGCGATGTCCGGTCGGCAGATTAGGGGTTAATATATTTATTTAAGTGTTTCCGATGTGGGGGGGCTCAGTTTAGTGGTTAATAGGTAGTTTATGGGTGTTAGTGTACTTTTTAGCACTTTAGTTAAGAGTTTTATATTTCGGCGTTAGCCCATAAAACTCTTAACTACTGACTTTTAAATGCGGGAGGAGTCTTGACAGGAGAGGGTCTACCGCTCACTTCTTCCAAGACTCGTAATACCGGCGTTAGGCAAATCCCATTGAAAAGATAGGATACGCAATTGACGTAAGGGGATTTGCGGTATGCTCGAGTCACGGAAGAAAAGTGAGCAGTGAGCCTGTACCTGCCAGACTCGTAATACCAGCGTTAGGAAAAAAGCAGCGTTGGGACCTCTAAACGCTGCTTTTTAAGGCTAAAGCCAAACTCGTAATCTAGGCATTATTTTGTAGAGGATATAGCAATCGATTAAAAATGATTGGTTTAATTAAATTAATACGTGCCGTTATCGATAATGGTTAAGAAACCCACACTTCCAAATCTGCATTTATTTTATCAAAAAGTGGATGAAAATTTAAAGAGTACCATTTTTTGGGGTTCTTATGAATTAAAATTCCTAGATGTTTGATAGTTTCTACTATTTTATATGGGTGATCATGTAGGCTTACTTTTGACATATTAAGTCACAATAGCTCACTTTTTTGAAAATGTATCTTATAGCTTGAAAATATGCTAAATTCATTAAGACACTGTAAGGCTAAAGGGATTGAAAGCCTCATATTTTCTAAGAAGAGCAATAGATCATCCGCATAGAGCAAAACATTAAGCTGATGCGGGCCCAGAACGATTACCTCCATAATGTCTCTTAGTTTTATAGCAAGTGGTTCTAATGCTATATTGAATAATAAAGGGGATAAAGGGCATCCCTGGTGCGTTCCTCTTTTTAATATAATTTTAGGAGAGAGAAAATGATTAATAAGTAAAAACGAGATAGGGTGGTTATACAATTTCTGCACATACTGGGCAAAATAGCCTTTAAATCCAAATGTATTTATAGTGGAGAAAAGATATTGCCAAGAGATAGAATCAAAAAGTCAAAAGTGCCATATCCTGTAGCATACTATTCTTATTAAATTTTTCACAATACAAGCAATAATCTACAAACGTGACCACTTTGCGAATATGTTTCACAGAGTTTCTACCCAGCATGAAACCAGTCTGATCCATATGTATAATTTTATCTATGCATCAGGATAATCTATTAGCAATAATAGAAGATATCATTTTGTAATCTGCATTTAAAACAGAGATGGGACTATATGAAGCAGTATCTTGTAGATTTTTCCCCTTTTTAAGAATTAAAGAGATATTAGCCGCTGAGAAATACACTGACATAGGATTACTAGTACAAAAATAGTAATTAAATAGTTTCTGGAGTACATCCTTTGTATCTACTGCTAATGTTTTGTAAAATTCTGCTGGTAAACAATCTGGGCCTGCAGCTTTGTTTGGTTTAAGATGATATATTGCTATACCAATTTCCTCCTCAGAAATTGGGGCATTTAGCATTAATATATCTTCTTCCGCAATCTGGGGGATTTTAATACTGTCCCAAAAGGACTCTTGTATATCCTGGCTACTTTCAATATCTGTATATAACTGTAGATAAAAATCAAAAAACCCTTTAGTAATATCTTCAACTTCAGTAAATCTATTATCACCAATTTTGATAACTGGGATAAAATTTCTTTTTTTTCTGTTCTTAACTAATCTAGCCAAATATTTAGCAGAGCAACCGTTAAAGCCTTTAAAGTGCAAATTAGTCTTTAAATCTTGTTCCACTGATTTTTGTTTGAGAAACAGATCTCTCACTTTTTTAGCTTTCAAATATATTGGGAGATGTCCACTAATTTAAGTTTATGACACCATTTCTTGAAAAAAATTTGTACTATTATTATATGCTTTCAGATTTTTACAGTTAAGCCTATCAATCTCTGGACATGGAGTCAGATTAAAATCTCCCCCTACTATGAGATTTTCATTTATAAAAGGATACAATTTTACTTGTATTTTTTCCAGAATTCAGCAGAAAATTTATTTGGGGCGTAAATATTACATAAAATATATTTTAAGTTATTTATTGCAAGATGCAATATAATAAACATCGCTTCATTATCAATGTTACACTTTTCAATTGTATAGTTAAGATCTTTATTTAACAAGATTGCAACCCCACATTTCCTGTTAGATGTTGGAGCAGCTATTACCTTCCCAACCTATTTAATCTTTAACTTGGCCGACTCTTATTCAGACAAGTGTGTTTCTTGTATAAAGACCACGTCAGGTTTATCTTTAGCTAACTGTTTAATTATGAGATTACGCTTGGCAGGGGAAGAGAATCCAACCACATTCCAAGAAAGGATTTTAACATCCTTTACCCTAGTCATCATTTTGGTGGTGAATGGTAATAGCTAAAACTCGGGCACGGCGGGAACAAGAAAAGAATAAGGGGAAAAAAAATCCATTAAAAAAAGAAAAGCAGTTGCATCTCTATAGGGTTATCACTTCAAATGCACTCATCCTTTACCAGCAATAATCTCTTTTGCTTCACCAACATCATTAAGGACAGATCTATTACCATTATGGTCTACAATAATCTTAGCTGGGTAGATCATAAATGCTTTAAGACCTTTACTGATCACTTGTGTGAAGTACGAGGCCATAGCCTTTCTTTTAGCGGAAGTTTCCGCTGAATAATCTTGGAACAACAATATTTTGGAATTTGCTACTATAAATGACCCTTACATGTTTTTATATTTACAATTCCATCTTGTCCTGGAATTTAAGACATTTGAAAATACACATTCTAGGATTATTATGTCCAGACATATTCTGTTTCTTACTACCGACTCTGTGAGCCCTTTCAATATCTAAAGAGATCTGCTGCGAGGAGAGGCCTAATGCTTGTGAGAGATAAGTGGATGTAAATTTCAGCAAATCATCAAACTCTGGGCTTTCTGGTAAACCTACTATTCTAATATTGTTTCCCCTGGAGCGATCCTCTATATCCTTTAGTTGATTCTGTAAGTTGGTAATTTGGGTTTCTTGTTTATGCAGGGTATTTTCTTGGGAATTAACTATATCTTCTAAGTCAGAAATTCTACTATCTGCTTCTGTTATTCTTGAACCAAATTGCCTCATTTCAGTAGACAGAGAGATTAACTCTGATGATATATTAGTTAAATCCTTTTTAATTGACTCAAATTGGGGTGAAAAAAAATCTGACAGTTGTGAGATTAAATAACGAGTGTCTGCTAAAGGCACCATTGCCTCCGGTATAGAGTCTATACTGACATCTGTTAACCTGTTCCTTTTCTCTTTTTGCTTAACAGGCATTATGGGTGAGTTTTGTTTCACCTGGGTGATTCATTTTTCCATTAATTTAAGTGCATATGTATTAACACAGCGAGAGTATATAAAAATACAGTGAATAGAGCTCAGGCCGAAAAGGCCAAAGACCAAAAAAAGAGGGGAAAAAAAAGTTTTCCTTATACAAACCCGGTGCCGGGCATATAATAAACAGAAAAAAGAAAACCAAAATCCAATAAGTGAGAAAGAAAAAAAGAAGAATATATATATATATATATATATATATATATATATATATATATATATATATATATATATATATAAAGTAGAAGAGGATTGCACTCCAAGCTAACAGTTTGAACCAATGACCTGGGTGCAGCAAAACCGGCAAATAGACATAGAAAAAAAGCGCACTCCAAGGGATCCTTATTCCGGCACTTTTAATAGTGAACGTTTTCGGACGCGTAACGTCCGTCCTCAGACTTTTTGGTCTGAGGACAGACGTTACGCGTCCGAAAACGTTCACTATTAAAAGTGCCTGAATAAAGATTCCTTGGAGTGCGCCTTTTTTTCTATGTCTATATATACCTATAGGTTTATGTGTATAAATAAAACACACACGTGTAGACAATACAACAAGAGCCTATCATATGGTAAATAGTTACATCTCAAATATCTGAACAAGCAACTTGCAGATTTTACTGGTGTCAGGATAGAAAAAATATAATGCCTTCACTATAAGTTTTAAAGTACACAGCAAAAATTACTATTATTAGCCTCAGTATATACCCAGATTATTTTAACCTGCTTACTGATTAGATATAGACCCAAATTCAGGCATTTTAAGCCTAGCATAGTCAGGTAATAAATATAGAAGAACTCTTTGCTTGCTGTAGAAGAAAAAAAAAAATACATACAGCATATTACTGCATATTAACATACAGGTACAGTGGGATATAACAATACCCTTTTTTCCTTCCCCTTCCCTCCCCCTCTTCTCTCCTTTCTCTCTTCTTTCCTTTTTCCTTAGGGTTTTTCAGGGCGGGGAACTTCCAACTATATAACTTTCTGGTAAATAACTGCAATAGCTAAGATCTTATTATAGTCTCCAAACACGGCATAGATGTAACAATGCTTTGAGGGTCTGTTCTTGCTACAGACAAAACGGGAATGTTATTGCTGGCCCAGTTCCTTAATTATATCATACTAGGCAACACTGCTGTGGCAGGCAATAACTTTTTGAAGTAGCGGGGCCTAGAAGATATTCTGGCCACATATAAAGCAGCAACTTGATAATAGCTCCAGGTTTTTCTGTGCATACTAACAACTCAGACAGTGATTTCAGGGTACAGTTCCTGTGGAACAAGCCAATTATAACATACAATCCAGTAAAGGCTCTGTATTTAATATAATATGTCAATCACCCAGTAAATGTAGCAGTACCATTGCATAAGATACTCAATAGCAGGTATACTTGTGGTCTTGTGAGAGTGCATAGAAGGATAACACCGTATCCTAAGAGGCCCCCTTGAACAGCAGCTCCGTGCGGGCACCAAATCCTGGCAGATCTCCTTAACAACCACTTCGGGCAGGCCTCGACATACCAGGTAATCTCCTATAAACCCAGAAGGATTTCCTACAACTTCAGCTCTTATTTGGTTCTTCAGCAAGTATTCTCTACTGCGAGGTCGGTACGTGATACTCGGATCACTCCGCTCATCAGCAGCATCGTCCTCAAGCAGCACCGCTGACTCTGAGCCTACAGGTAGGTATTCCTCCACAGCTTCTGGGGTAGATGTAGTTAGAAATTTTTTCTTCCCATGTAGGGATAAAGCTGTAACCTCTTCTTTTACGTAACTCACAACAAGGGTACTTCTGGCGTGGTCTTTTGCCTCTTCACAGGGAGCTCAGTGCAAGGGTAGCAGAAAGTAAAAAATCCGGCCTAGTGAGACTTCGGCTCAAGCGGACACATGGAGCAGGCAATGCCACAAGTAAAACCCCCTCTGTTCCTTGGGGCAATGTGGCGGTGAACTAGGGGAGCGATCTCCAGACGGTCAGCTACAATGCCAGCATGAAGCACGCTGCGGCGTAACTCCTCCCCCTAACGGAAGTCCTCACATTCAACATCTGTGACCCCGTGACTGGTTGTTAAATCAGCCCACTAACATTACAAACCCCCAAACCCACAAAATAAAAAAAACTATTTTAAAAACCTAATCTACCCATTGCCCTGAAAAGGGTATTTGGATGGGCTTTTACATACCCAAACCCTAAACTAAAAAAAAAAACCTTAAAAAACCCACTAACCCCCGACGATCCACTTACAGTTTTTGAAGTCCCGCTTGAACGATCTCCATCCAGGTGGCGAGAAGTCTTCATCCAGGCGGCCTCTTCAATCTTTATCCCAGCGGCGAAGTCCTCAGCCAATAGAATGAGAGCTGCTTAAATCCATTTGGCTGATTTGAACAGCCAATAGGATTTTAGCAGCTCTAATTCCTATTGACTGATTAAAATTTTTCAGCCAATAGGAATGCAAGGGACGCCATATTGAATCTCGTACCTTGCATTGAAGATTCAGTGTATCGCAGCGACCATATGAAGAGGATGCTCCGTGCCGGATGTCTTCAGGATGCACCCGCCCCGCAGCCGGGATCAAGATAGAAGATGACGCCTGGATGAAGACTTCTTGCCGCTTGGATGAGGACTTCGCCGCCGGGATGAAGATTGAAGAGGCTGTCTGGATGAAGACCTCTCACTGCATGGATGAAGATCGTTCAAGCGGGACTTCAAAAACTGTAAGTGGATCTTCAAGGGTTAGTGATTTTTTTAAAGGTTTTTTTGGGTTAATTTCTTTTTTAGTTTAGGGTTTGGGCATGTAAAAGAGCTAAATGCCCTTTTAAGGGCAATGCCCATCTAAATGCCCTTTTCAGGGCAATGGGTAGCTTAGTTTTTTTTTTAGAGTTAGGTTTTTTATTTTGGGGGGTTGGTTGGGTGGTGGGTTTTACTGTTGGGGGGATCTTTGTATTTTTTTTTTTACAGGTAAAAGATCTGATATCTTTTGGGCAATACCCCACAAAAAGTCCTTTTAAGGGCTATTGGTAGTTTACTGTAGGCTAGGTTTTTTTTTTATTTTTGGTGGACTTTTTTATTTTGATAGGGCTATTAGATTAGGTGTAATTCTTTTTTATTTTTGATAATTTCGTTTGTTATTTTCCATAATTTAGTGTTTGTTATTTTTTGTAATTTAGTATTTTTTGTTGTTGTTGTAATTAGAAACTTTGTGTAGTGTTAGGAATTTTTTAATGTGTAGTTTAGTTTAATTTAATTGGTAGTTAGTTTAATTTTAGTTTAATAATTATATTAGTTTAATTGTTAGTTTAAACTTAGTTTTTTTAATTTGACAGGTAAGTTTTAATTTAATTTAAGTTAGGGAAATTGTAATTTTAATATAAAGTTAGGGGGGGCGTTAGGTTTAGGGGTTACTAGTTTAATTTAGTTTATTTTGTTGTGGGGGGTTGCGGTTTAGGGGTTAATAGGTTTATTATAGTGGCGGCGGTGTAGGGCTTAATAATTTTAGTATAGTAGGGGCGATGTGGGCGGACAGCAGATTAGGGGTTAATAATATTTAAATAGTGTTTGTGATGCGGGGCGGCGGTTTAGGGGTTAATTAGTTTATTATAGTGGTGACGATGTCGGGGAGCGGCGGAATAGGGGTTAATAAATTTAATATAGTGTTTGCGATGCGGGAGGGCCTTTGGTTTAGGAGTTAATAGGATGTTTATGAGTGTTTAGTGTACTTTGTAGCAGTTTAGTTATGAGTTTTATGTTACAGATTTGTAGTGTAAAACTCATAACTACTGCTTTCAGATGGCATTACGGATCTTGTTGTTTTAGTCTGTAATGCCATTTTTTTAGCCAGAACACAAAACTCCTAATGGCAGTGCTATGGGAATCCCATGAAAAAACATAATTTTTACGAGTGCGAGACTGACGTTGCAGGCTAAAAGGCTTGCGGTACACCTATACCGACAAGACTTGTAATGGCTGCATTGCTGTTTTAACGAAAATACCATATTTTCAGAGTTAAAAGACGAACGCACAGACTTGTAATCTAGCTGAGAGTGAATAAACAAAAAAAATCTAATATCCAATAACCCAACTTATAAACTGTGTATACCTTACACCTTATATAAAATCATTTAAAAATAATATCAGACATAATGCCCGTTGAACATTGTATGTTAAATAAAGAACAGCCAAACCATCATACATCAGAGCAGCAATCCATAATATTTACAGTTAGATAGAGGGAGAAACAGTTTGTAGCAGCGCTAAATGTTTCCTGAGATACTGCATGTGAACATGGTTAGTCCTAGTGGTAACAGATGTCCTGTTCACAGACAATGTGTCTATTCTCCTGAAATGTGCACATAACTGTTGATATTTATCAAAGCCTCAACCGCAGCGTAATTGTTAAGAGATTTATCCGACCTAGTTATCAAAGCCTACAGACCGGCAAATGTTGAAATTTGTGACATAACATACGATCCGCTGGTCTCAATCCGATGCAGATCGATGCTTACGTCATTACAGATGTTTCGAATACACATTCAGCTCTATTTGACACATTTTCCCAGTTATCAAACTTTTAACAGGTACGCTTGTGGCTATTCCGGCCCAGCGTACCTGGTTTTTCAATCCGCCACCCTGGAGGTCGCGGATGCCATAGAAATCAATGAGAGTCTGAAAGTAGCGAAAGCTTATGCTCGATGCTGCCAGATATCCCATTGATTTATATGGTTGAAAACAAGTTACGTTTACACCTAACACCCTAACATAAACCCAGAGTCTAAACACCCCTAATCTACCGCCCCCGACATCTCCGCCACCTAAATAAAATGTATTAACCCCTATTCCGCCGCTCCCCAACACCGCTGCCACTAAATAAATGTATTAACCCCTAAACCTCTGGCCTCCCACATCACCACCACTAACTAAACCTATTAACCCTTAAACCGTCAGCCTATCACATCGCAAAAAACGAAATTAAGCTATTAACCCCTAAACCTAACAACCCCCTAACTTTAAATTAAAATTACAACATCCCTATCTTAAAATAAATTTAAACTTACCTGTAGAATTAAAATAAACTATTTTAAACTATTAATTAACCTACCCTAACTATTATCCTACAATTAAATTAAACTACCAATTAAATAAACTAAATTACATATTAAAGAAACCTAACCCTACTCAAATTATTTAAATATACTATTAAACATTATTACGAAATTACTAAATTACAGAAAAAAACAAACACTAAGTTACAAAAAAACAAACAAACACTAAATTACGAAAAATAAAAAAACACTTTATCAAAAATAAAAATTAATTACACCTAATCTAATAGCCCTATCAAAATAAAAAAGCCCCCCCAAAATAAAATAAAACCCTAACCTACAATAAACTACCAATGGCCCTTAAAAGAGTCTTTTGTGGGGCATTGCCCCAAAGATATCAGCTCTTTTACCTGTAAAAAAAATACAAACAACCCCCCTACAACAGTAAAACCCACCACCCAACCAACCAACCCCCCCCAAATAAAAATCTAAAATAACCTAAGCTCCCCATTGCCCTGAAAAGGGCATTTGTATGGGCATTTCCTTTAAAATGGAATTTAGCTCTTTTACATGCCCAGACCCTAATCTAAAAATAAAACCCACCCAAAAAACCCTTAAACCTAACACTAACCCCCGACGATCCACTTACAGTTCTTGAAGTCCCGCTTGAAGGATCCATCCGGAGCTGGAGAAGTCATCATCCAGGCGGCAAGAAGTCTTCATCTGGACGGCCTCTTCCATCTTCATCCAGCTGGAGAAGTCCTCATCCAGTCGGCAAGAAGTCTTCATCCAGACGGCATCTTCTATATTCATCCATCCGGCGCGGAGCGGGTCCATTCTGAAGACATCCAGCGCGGAGCATCCTCTTCATACTGTCGCCGCCGTAAACTGGAACTTCAATGCAAGTGACGTCATCCAAGATGGCATCCCTTGCATTCCTATTGGCTGAAAGATTTCAATCAGCCAATAGGATTAGAGCTGCTAAAATCCTATTGGCTGTTCCAATCAGCCAATAGGATAGAGCTGCTAAAATCCTGTTGGCTGTTCCAATCAGCCAATAGGATGAGAGCTCAATTTAAAGTTAGCGGGTTGTTAGGTTTAGGGTTTAATAACTTAATTTAGTTTATGGCGGTGTGGGGGGCTGACGGTTTAGGGGTTAATAGGTTTAGGTAGTGGTAGTAATGTGTGAGGCCAGAGGTTTAGGGGTTAATACATTTATTTAGCAGCGGCGGTGTCGGGGAGTGGCGGGATAGGGGTTAACTTTATTTAGGTTGCAGCAGTGTCGGGGAGCAATGGTATAGGGGTTAATAACTTTATTTAGGTTGCGGCGGTGTCGGGGAGTGGCAGGATAGGGGTAATAACTTTATTTTGGTTGCGGCAGTGTCGGGGAGTGGCGGGATAGGGGTTAATAACTTTACAGACTCAAGAGCAAAAAAGGATGAGCTGATGCCAAAAGAGTCAAATGCAGGAAAAGTTTATTGGAAAGTCCATAAAGTTAGTACATGCAAATGGGTCACAGTCAGATATGCCTGACGGGTTTTGCGCATGCGTAGATGCGCTTCTTCGGAGGCCTCTGAAGAAGCGCATCTACGCATGCGCGAAACACGTCAGGCGTATCTGACTGTGACCCATTTGCATGTACTAACTTTATGGACTTTCCAATAAACTTTTTCTGCATTTGACTCTTTTGGCATCAGCTCATCCTTTTTTCTCTTGAGTCTGTATATATCGGTGGTTGGGAATACCGCTTTTTGGATTAGCTGACTGTTGGCTTTTCGTCTACAGTGGAAACTCAGCATTTTCCTTGCCCTTTTACATCCTGCCCTTACCTGTGCCTAGCTACGTCACTTGGAAGTGCACCAGGAAGTGCGTGTCTTACTACGAACGACCGGATCTCCCTGCACGCCAAGAAGGTCACACAAATCTGCACCCTCCCGGAGGGGCTTCATCGCCGATCCGAGAGGAAGTACAGAGTGTGCCCAGGCGCCCCACCTGACCGGAGGAGGGTAAGAGTGACGGCTTTCTATACTTACTTAAGAGAGACGCAGTGACACAGACTGACATATCCTAGGCTGAAGTGGGCACATGGACACTTGGTGTACTTTCTAGAAGAGAAATGCTTTAAGAGTTTTTCCCCTTGGATGTAACATTACTCCGCTTGTTGACTGTTTGCCCTACCACATACGGATTTATGATTGGGACATACACCCCTAAACATTGGGCCTCTAATATACACTTCTGAGTGCCTCAGGGGTATATTCCATTGAACACTTCTTGTTCTTGAATAGAGGTTAATAACTTTATTTAGGTTGTGGTGGTGTCGGGGAGCGGTGAGATAGGGGTTAATAACTTTATTTAGGTTGCGGCTGTGTCGGGGAGCGGCAGGATAGGGGTTAAACATTTTAGTATAGTGGCGGCGTTTAGTGACAGGGTATAAATAAAGTTGGGAAAAAGCTGAATAGAGGCAAGATCGATGACTCTTAGTTAACAACAGTCTGATGCTCATTGCCCCGTACTTGGTGCGCGTCTTTTTGCCGGCTTTTTTAAAAATAAGGAGAGCATATTGAGATACGCGGCCACGATATTAGGCGATGTTAGGGAAGCGTATTGGTGCCGGCGAATGCAACAAAGTTGAGACTTTGATAAATATCCCCCGAAGGATATTCACCTAGATCATCACACAAGGATATTATCCTGGTCAATCTCAATCCGTGTGATAAACTTCCTCAGAAGCTGTAGCGTATGCGTGCACGTATCAGGTCCGCCCCCTAGAGTGATTCCACATGGCTAATTAGCATAGGCATCTGATCATATTGACAGCTTGTGTATGTGTGTCCGACCAATCCTAATGTGTCTAACACCTAATATTCAATACTAATGTCTGATATGTTTGATTGTACTGTTAATACATACTCAGGGCATCATTTAGTGACAGCTATAGGCTATGAAGTGCATTGGTACTCTTGATTGCCATTTGTAAAAGGTCTGATCAAAGATTATTACAAATGAGAGCAGACCCTCAACCTTCTCTAATAGGTTTTCGACACAAGATTATACTCTGCACTGTTTATTGTACCCTACTGAGATGATGTCACTATACCCACTATATCCAGTGTTCTGTTCACTATTCTAGATTGATTAAATATAGATATACATAGGTATAGAATATGTGATTTATCTGATTATGCCCCATTTTGATGTAATCTATTTGACACACACTAGACCCAGCACATATACGATATTATGAGATGCGTATATACAATAAGGCACTAGGATGTGATCCAATATATAGTATATAGATATACCTAACTTTATACTGGTAATGTACCCCCATTAAGCACCAGCACTAAATTAACATAGGATACTGCACTCTATAACACTTTATTCTATTAAGCTGCGGTGTCCCATATGCTACTATTTTGTTTTGAATTAGTCCCGCATATTTTTTTGATTATTCACATTGATTACTAATATACACCACACATGTGTTAATACTTAAGTGGTGTTACTATGGCTGCCTGGCAATCACTGTTAGGTTGCCATGGTTATTGCTTTTTGGCGCATTTTCTGTAGGTATGTTGGGGGAGGGGTTTAGTGTATTTAAGTTTGCATAGATTGTATTGAGCACTGTTTGGTCTGAGGAAGGGGTCTGCGAATCTAAATCCAGTGAGTGCAGTCTGCAATTTTGTTTTTATGGATACTTTTTGACTTTGCACCCTGGTCGCTGACTGATTGGAATTGTGAGTGCAGATACCTGGGGAGTTTATATATATATATATATATATATATATATATATATATATATATACATACATACACATATTTAGACATGTATATGCATGTATCTCAATGTTAACCCCATAACGACAAAAAAACCCACCCTTAGCGACCAAGGACGTTCCTGGCACGTCCTCTGGTCTTTCAAGCGGTGGAAGCGATCCTGATCGCTTCCAGCTGCTTTTATAGTATTGCAGTGATGCCTCGATATTGAGGCATCCTGCAATACCAATTTTTTACAAACCGATGCAGAGCGAGCGACTCTGTGGCCCTCTTTGCACCAGTAGCGATGGTGCCAATCGATCATCGTTGGTGGGTGGGAGCACTGGTGGGTGGGCGGTCCATCGCTACCCGGCATCCGGTTCCTCTATGTACACGCCAGATGCCGGGAGCGTGCGGGGGGGCCTGCGCGGGGTGAGCACGCAGGCAGCAACCACTGAAATCAATGAAAGTGAATGGGAAGGAGGAAGAGGGAGGGGGGAAAATAAGGCTTGGAGGATCTGGGAGGGGGAGAGGGAGGGGGTTTTGAGGGGGGGGGCTGCTACACTACAGAAAAAAATGATTTATTTAAAAAAAAAACCTTTTTTTTTGGAGCAAAATGGGTACTGGCAGACAGTACCCAAGATGGCGGCACATAGGTAGCGGGGGGAGGGTTAGAGAGCTGTTTGGGGAGACCAGGAAGGTTGGGGGCTTAGGGGGGGTCCATCAGAGCTACATAATTATTATTTAAAAAAAAAAAAGCCAAAGTGGCATTTAGCAGCCTTCTAATTGCCAAAATTCAACGCCAAAGCCATATATGTCTGCTATTTCTGAACAAAGGGGATCCCAGAGAAGCATTTACAAGCATTTGTGCCATAATTGCACAAGCTGTTTGTAAATAATTTCTGTAAAAAATCTAAAGTTTGTGAAAAAGTTTGTGAAAAAGTGAACAATTTTTTTTATTTGATCGAATTTGGCGGTGAAATGGTGGCATGAAATATAACAAAATGGGCCTAGATCAATACTTTGGGTTGTCCATTACACTACACTAAAGCAAAAATTAACCCTACAAGCTCCCTAATTAACCCCTCTCTCTGCTGGGCATAATACACGTGTGGTGCGCAGCGGCATTTAGCGGCCTCCTAATTACCAAAAAGCAATGCTAAAGCCATATATGTCTGCTATTTCTGAACAAAGGGGATCCCAGAGAAGCATTTACAACCATGTGTGCCATAATTGCACAAGCTGTTTGTAAATAATTTCAGTGAGAAACCTAAAATTGTGAAAATTGTAACAGTTTTTTTTATTTGATCGCATTTGGCGGTGAAATGGTGGCATGAAATATAACAAAATGGGCCTAGATCAATACTTGGGGGTTGTCTACTACACTACAGCGAAAATTAACCCTATATGCTCCCTACAAGCTCCCTAATTAACCCCTTCACTGCTGGGCATAATACACGTGTGGTGTGCAGCGGCATTTAGCGGCCTTCTAATTACCATAAAGCAATACCAAAGCCATATATGCCTGCTATTTCTGAACAAAGGGGATCCCAGAGAAGCATTTACAACCATTTATGCCATAATTGCAAAAGCTGTTTGTAAATAATTTCAGTGAGAAACCTAAAGTTTGTGAAAAAGTATGGGAAAAAGTGAAAATAAATTTTTATTTGATCGCATTTGGCGGTGAAATGGTGGTATGAAATATACCAAAATGGGCCTAGATCAATACTTTGGGTTGTCTACTAAAAAAATATATATACATGTCAAAGGATATTCAGGGATTCCTGACAGATATCAGTGTTCCAATGTAACTAGCGCTAATTTTGAAAAAACAAAAATGGTTTGGAAATAGCAAAGTGCTACTTGTTCTTATTGCCCTATAACTTACAAAAAAAGCAACGAACATGTAAACATTGGGTATTTCTAAACTCAGGACAAACTTTAGAAACTATTTAGCACAGGAGTTTTTTTGGTGGTTATAGATGTGGAACAGATTTTGGGGGTCAAAGTTAGAAAAAGTTATTTTTTCATTTTTCCTCATATTTTATTATTTTTTTTATAGTAAATTATAAGATATGATGAAAATAATGGTATCTTTAGAAATTCCATTTAATGGCAAGAAAAACGGTATATAATATGTGTGGGTACAGTAAATGAGTAAGAGGAAAATTACAGCTAAACACAAACATTGCAGAAATGCAAAAATAGCCTTGGTGCCAGACGATCAACAAATGGAAAAGTGCTCTGGTCACGAAGGGGTTAAAGCCCTTTGCAGTCTTTTCTTTTTCTAGCACCTGAGACCTAACTTCTTTGAGCACTTCTAACTTTTTATGCATTTTTTGCAAATCATTTTCATAGATGATGTTATTATGAGTGCGACTTTTTAATGTATTTCTGATGTATTTTGTTCAACTTTTTATTCAAGCGACCATGTTTTTTTTTAACTTGTAATATGTGTGCTAGTTCCAACAAAGCGATAAACCCGATATTGCTCATGCACAACATTAAGCGCACTATTCATAATCTAGTCCTTTATTGCTTCAGCAACCTCTGGATCAGTATTTGTAAGAAAATAATTGTCAAAAATACGGACCCACAAAGCAAAAGTAATGGTATACTAACACCTGGTTTGTGAAGAAAATGTGGAGGTGGATTCAGAGGCTGAGGAGCCATCCTTGTCAGAAAATTGCTGTATCAATAACTCAAACCAAAACTAACTTCAAATTAAGATCATTATTAGTTAACTTGCAGCTAGATTACGAGTTGTCTGTTCGTCTTTTAACGCTGAAAATATGGTATTTTCAGCATTAAAACAGCAACGCAGCCATTACAAGTCTTGTCGGTATAGGTGTACCGCAAGCCTTTTAGCCTGTAACGCAACATCAGTCCCGCACTCGTAAAATTACGATTTTTTAATGGGATTTCCATAGCGCTGCCATTACGAGTTTTGGGTTCTGGTTGCAAAGCTAGCGTTACAGCCTAAACGACAAGATCCATAACGCCATCTAAAAGCAGTATTTATGAGTTTTACGCTACAAATCTGTAACATAAAACTCATAACTAAACTGCTACAAAGTACACTAACACCCATAAACTACCTATTAACCACTAAACCTAGGCCCTCCCGCATCGCAAACACTATATTAAATTTATTAACCCCTAATCTGCCGCTCCCGTCATCACGACCACTAATAAAATTTATTAACCCCTATTCTGCTGCTCCCCGACATTGTCACCACTATAATAAACGTATTAACCCCTAAACCACCGCCCACCCGCATCGCAAACGCTATTTAAATATTATTAACCCCTAATCTGCCATCCGCCCACATCGCCACCACTATACTAAAGTTATTAAGCCCTACACCGTCGCCACTATAATAAACCTATTAACCCCTAAACCGCAAGCCCCCCACAATGAAATATACTAAGCTAAACTATTAACCCCTAAACCGAAAGCCCTCCACATCACAATAAACTAATTTAAACTAGTAACCCCTAAACCCCCTAACTTTATATTAAAATTACAATTTCCCTATCTTAAATTAAATTAAAACTTAACTGTCAAATAAAAAAACTAAGTTTAAACTAACAATTAAACTAATATAATTATAAAACTAAAATTAAACTAACTACCAATTAAATTAAACTAAACTACACATTTAAAAAAATCCTAACACTACTCTAAAAATTACAAAGTATCTAAATACAAAAAATAAAAACTACTAAATTACAAAAAAAAAATAACAAACACTAAATTATGGAAAATAACAAACGAAATGATCAAAAATGAAAAAGAATTATACCTAATCTAATAGCCCTATCAAAATAAAAAAGCCCACCCAAAATAAAAACCCTAGCCTACAATAAACTACCAATAGCCCTTAAAAGGGCTTTTTGTGGGGCATTGCCCCAAAGATTTCAGCTCTTTTACCTGTAAAAAAAATACAAAGACCCCCCCTATTGGCTGATTCGAATTAGCCATTAGAATGAGAGCTGCTTAAATCCTATTGGCTGATTTGAACAGCCAAGAGGATTTTAGCAACTCTAATTCCTATTGGCTGATTCAAATTTTTCAGCCAATAGGAATGCAAGGGACGCCATCATGAATCGCGTCCCTTGCATTCAGTGTACGGCGGCGACCGTATGAAGAGGATGCTCCTCGCCGGATTTCTTCAGGATTGACCCGCTCCGTGCCGCCGGGATCAAGATAGAAGATGCCGCCTGGATGAAGATTGAAAAGGCCACCTGGATGAAGACTTCTCGCCGCTTGGATGAGGACTTCGACGCCGTGATGAAGATAGAAGAGGTCACCTGGATGAAGACTTCTCGCCGCATGGATGAAGATTGTTCAAGCAATACTTCAAAAACTTTAAGTGGATCCCGGGGTTAGGGATAGTTTTTTTAAGGGTTTTTTTGGGTGTTTTTTTTTGTTTAGGGTTTGGGCATGTAATAGAGCTAAATGCCCTTTTAAGGGCAATGCCCATCCAAATGCCCTTTTCAGGGCAATGGGTAGCTTAGGTTTTTTTTAGAGTTAGGCTTTTTATTTTGGGGGGTTGGTTGGGTGGTGAATTTTACTGTTGGGGGGGTCTTTGTATTTTTTTTTTACAGGTAAAAGAGCTGATATCTTTAAGGCAATGCCCCACAAAAAGCCCTTTTAAGGGCTATTGGTAGTTTATTGTAGGCTAGGTTTTTTTTATTTTGAGTGGGCTTTTTTATTTTGATAGCGCTATTAGATTAGGTGTAATTCTTTTTTATTTTTGATAATTTCATTTGTTATTTTTTGTAATGGTAGGTTTTTTTATTTTTTGTAATTTTAGGTTTTATTGTAAGGCAGATTAGGTTTTATTTCACAGGTAAGTTTGCGTTTATTTTAAATAGGTAGTTAGTAAATAGTTAATAACTATTTACTAACTAGTCTACCTAGTTAAAATAAATACAAACGTACCTGTGAAATAAAAATAAAACCTAAGTTAGCTACAATATAACTATTAGTTATATTTTAGCTATCTTAGGTTTTATTTCATAGTTAATTATGTATTTAGTTTTAAATAGGTATTATTAAGTTAATAATTGTAAGTTTAATTTAGCTATATTTTAATTATGTTAAATTAGGGGGTGTTAGGGTTAGGGTTAGGCTTAGGGTTACGTTAGAGTTAGGTTTAGGGGTTAATATATAGTTTATTTTAGGTTGTTGCGATGTGGGGGGCCTGCGGTTTAGGGATTAATAGATTTATTTAGTGGTAGTGATGTGGGAGGCCAGAGGATTAGGGATTAATAGCTTTATTTAGTTGCAGCGATGTCGGGTAGTGGCGGAATAGGGGTTAATAGATTTATTATAGTGTCAGCGATGTTGGGGTGCAGGGGAATAGGGGTAAATAACTTTAGTATAGTGGCAGCGATATCAGGAGTGGCAGATTAGGGGTTAATAGCTTTATTTTGGTGGCGGCGATGTCAGTGGGGGGCAGATTAGGGGTGTTTAGACGTGGGGTTTATTTATAGGGTGTTAGGTTTAAACGTTAGTTTTCTTTCCCCATAGACATCAATGGGGCTGCGTTATGGAGCTTTTCATTCCGTGTTGCAGGTGTTAGGTTTTTTTCTGACCTGCTCTCCCCATTGATGTTTATGGGGGATGCGTGCACGAGCACGTCAAAACAGCGCTTGTTTTGTGTGCGGTATGGAGCTTAAAAACCCCATATCGCACACACAAGCTGGGTTTTAAAAAACTTGTAATGGCTGTGCTATTGGGGGTTAAATAACGCATCTTTTCTTGCGTTTGTTAATTTCCCTATAGCGCGCATAACTCATAATCTAGCTGTTGTTTTTTTAATGGAGGAAAAACTAAAAAAAAAAGAAAAAAGGATTTAACTGCTCAACAGTTGAAGTGTAATTTTTGCAGTTTTTTTATTGTTAAATCCTGTTTTTAATATAATATTGATTTGTCGTTAAACAGAAAAAATGATTGCCCTGTCTCTAGATTTGTGTTGGTGTTGTACTAAATGTACCCAGAAGGTGGCAGCAATGCCCTTCTCCCATTCTGCGATTGCTATGGTACTTGAAGTCTCCTTCCTCATCACACAGACAATGAGACATTCTTAATGTCTTGGGTCCATGCCCAGCCTCTCCTTAAATTATGTTCACATCACAAAACAAACTATTTAGGCTTCTCCAGCCAAATACAAAGTCTTCTTGGGATATAATGCACTTCCAGGAGGTCTTAATAAATATAACAATAAAATGCCTGCTTAATCTAACACTGTATACAGGGCTAATCATTATGCACAATGTTATGCACCTCTCTAGTGCAATTAGCAAAGTAAATAAAAGAATGTTTGCCTTATCATCTAATACACTCATTTGTAAATGTCTCTATAATTACTTTATTTGGACAATTAGCAGCTTTAAATATGAACAACACAAATATATTTTCTTTTTTGATGGACAACTGCCCCCCGTTAATAGGATGCAAATCATCTGACAGTTGCTAGAATTCATTAAGATATTATGTCTGCACTGATAGCAAGCTCTCTGATTTCTTTTGAATACAGACGAGAATGAGAACTATAGATCTATAACTTACTCTCTCTAAAACATTGCCTTACATAGGGCTAGATTCCCAGTGGCGCGCTTACTCTAGTGTGCAATTGATATTTTTTTAATTTATTTTTTTTGCTTGCGACTCACGCTTTCACTCTAGTGCAAAATAATTTAATGTGCATATTTTCTATGGATAGTGTTGAGCGTTAATATGTGCTCGTATTACAGGTTGAAATAAATGCAATCGCGCAAACATAATCGCATTTACCAGAGTTTGTCCAGAGAAAACAGTTGCACTAAACTACACTATGAAACCCTAAGCTACACTCTTCAACCTCACAAACTACCTCTTTACACTATTAACCCCTAAAAAAAACACACCACAAAGTAAGCTTCTACACTGTTAACCCCTAAACCTCCAGAAAACCCCACCGCAAAGTATGCTTCTACACTATTAACCCCTAATCTGCCAGTCCCCCACATTGCAAAGTCCCCACTACACTATAAACCCTTAAACTGCCAGCCCCCTAACATAAAATAACCCACTTACATCTAAACCCCCTAACCTAACACCCCCTAAGTTAACCCAAAATAGACTAGCCCTACCTTTACCAAAAAAAGCTTTACTACCTTTAAAAAAACAAAAACTTACCTGTGAAAGTAAAAAAATCTAATCTTACCTTTAAAAAAACCCCAAAACTTCCATTACTATTAAAAAAAAAACAACCTATCATTACTATTAAAAAAAAACTGCAATTACTGTTAAAAAATGACAACAACAAACCCTACCATTAAAGTTATGTGCATATTATAAAAGGGTCAGTTAAGGTAAAACAGTGTGTGAAAAAAAGTGTAATAAAAAGCTTATAAGTATTTTAAGAAAATTTCTAAAAATCTGCAAAATTACTTACACTTTAGTGTTGCCAAGTGTAGCCTGCTTCACCCCCCTTATTAGTGTCCAACTACAAACCTTATCGTATCATATAACAAAGTGTGCACGTGAGGATAATTACTTATGTAAGTAAGGGGGGTTGAGGAGGGACAGCAGGCACTGCTATTGTTTGGTGCCAAGAGGCTTGCTCATTTCCATGGGGATAAAGTCACATGCTTTGTGTAAGCAACAGTATTATTCTGTGCACTGCTTTAGTCAGGGGTCATGTGACTCTGCCCGTTACCATGCAGGTGCACAAGTGTATTCTGCTAAAGCTATGGCCAGGATAGCACCTTCCATATATGGAAATGCCCTGGGGGAGCTTGCTGCAAACAAAACTTTGCCTGAATTAAAAGGGTTAATGGGGGTTAAAGCAGTGCTTTCCAAACTGTGTGTCGGGACACATTAGTGTGTCGGCAGCAGTATGTAGGTGTGTCCCTGCTTCAGCACTAATTTTTTTTTAAATTTTTTTTTGGTTTCTGACTTTCCGCCTGCCTGCTACGCATATCACATGGTTGACACGTGATTGATACCTAGTGGGTCACAGATCATTGGCGCAGCTCAGTGGGAACTGAAACTATTCCCATTGGTGGCACATTGGCTCCTGACTGCACGTGTAGTCTCCTTAATTGGCTCGTGACTGCATGTGTAGTCAGTGAGTGGGACAGCAGTGTGTATGCAGAGCGGGCAGTAGTCAATCGGACTCACTGAGCTCTGAGGGCGGCAGCTTAAACGCTGAGCTGAAGTCATTGGGCTTTTTTTTCTGCAGCTAGCTCCCAGTAGTGCATTGCTGCTCCTGCTCTTGATATATGGATAGGAAGTGGAAGCTTAAAAATGCTTGATGATGAAATGCGAGTGTCTTTATCTAATATTCCACCAAATATTCAGAAATTGTGTTCATCCCATCAACCTCATACATCCCATTAAACTAGTAAGTAGCTATTGGTGTTATTAAACTTTTTGTTTAATTCTTGCACATACATACTGTTACTTGTAAATACATTTAGTTATTACATCATTTATGTATGTGTCCATATCTCTTAAAACAAGTTAGTTTAACCTCCTGTTTGCTAGTACAACTGAATTACTGTGTCGCAAAATGATGTAGGTCTAAAAAGTGTGTCACTAACATGAAAAGTTTGGAAAGCCCTGGGTTAAAGGCACAGTAAAACCCAAAATTTTTCTTTCATGATTCAGATAGGGAATACAGTTTTAAACAACATTCCAATTTACTTCAATTATCTAATTTGCTTCATTCTTTAGATATCCTTTGTTGAAGAAATAGCAATGCACATGGGTGAGCCAATCACATGAGGCATATATGTGCAGCCACCAATCAGCAGCTACTGAGCCTATCTATATATGCTTTTCAGCAAAGGATAGCAAGAGAATGAAGCAAATTAGATCGTAGAAGTAAATTAAAAAGTTGTTTAAAATTGCATGCTCTTTCTAAATCATTAAAGAAAAACAGAAACGGTTTTGCAGGTAAGCTTTGGCTGCATTATAGATTTAGAAACTTATGTTAGTTCATACTGTTTTATGTTCCTTTATAAAAAAAAACACCTTACATTACTTAAAAAAAAAAACTAACATTACTTAAAAAAAACTGACATTACAAAAAATAGCAAAGCCTAACATTACAAAAATGTACAAACAATTACCAAAAATAATAAAAGAGTAATGCCTATTCTAAAACCCCAAATTACTTTCGACTCGTAATACCAGTACAACCCGACATGCGCAAAAGGTTTACTTCTAGCACAGTTACCACTCTAGCAAAAGCACTAATTAGTGCTCTACTTGTAATCTAGCCCTAAATAATTAAACCTACACTAGAAGTTGCCACGTATACAATACTACAACATGATAAAACAAATGAATAGGTAAAAGAACATTCACAGAGATCAGATACCAGATACAATTCAGAGTACCACTTTGTGTTAGAGTCAATCAGGTGATAACTTCAAATGCATGGAAAAGTCCTCCAAGTTTCCTGTGCCGTGAACCAGGTAGGTGTGGTGAAATGACAGACGTCAAGGATCCTTTCTGTGAATACAAAACCAAGAAAGAAGGGCGCTTCCTAGTGCAGACAATCTACAGAAGAGTCAAGCAATCACCCAAAAGATCGAATATCACAAAAGGGATAAAACTGACATACCTGAAGAAATGGTTACTTACTTTAGGAAACGCGCAGGGGCTGTGCACTATTTGAGCCGTTTTGTATACACACGTTTTATAATGTTTTACGTTTTTTTAAATAAAGCTATTTGGCTATTAAGAGAGCTGGAGTTCTATTTCTGGGTGAGAGACTTATCCTTTACTGCTTCAGACACTGGAGGTGGAACTGAGGAGCAGTGAACTAAGACACTGTGACTCCCCAGCATGCTAAATCTTGCACATGTCAGTGCTATCCCTTTTGTGAGTATCGATGTTTTGGGCTAATTGGATGACTTTTCTATGGATTGTCAGCACTAGGAAGCGCCCTTCTTTCTTGGTTTTGTATTCACAGAACTCAAAAGATCTGTCTAAAGTGGAGAACAGCACACTGAGGGTACCCTGCAACCTTACCTAAATCTGGCACTTTGTTACTGGACATTTCTAGGGAACACATTATGGATCAGATTACAAGTGGAGCGCTAAATTGTGCTTACGAGAGCGCGATATTTGCTCTCCACTCATTAATAACATCACGTTGAGCGCAATGCAGGTTGCAATTTGTGTACAATGCAAACGCGACCTCACGCTTGCATTGCAGTGAAGCTTTGAGCTCACAAGAGCGCACTTCCATAGGCTCCAATGGGAGCCTTATTCTCATGCCATAAAACACAACAGAGTACTTAGCACAGTGAAGGGGGTAAGTCGCGTAGTTATGAGCAGCAAAATTTAAATATATGGTGAAGATATACAGCACCTTTAATATATTCTCACAGAAAGCTTGTACCTGCAGCAACATTAAAACCATAAAACAATTTTCTGTGGCACGTACTTTAGTATGTGATTGCCAGGGCATTCTGTCCCCAGTTTCTGACAACCCCCTACAGAGTGACAGAGTAGAAACGCACAACTCTGTACTTTCCCAGAGAAGTAGCAGAAGTCTTTGACTAACAGTTTGTTTTGCATTTTAGTTTTCAGTTATATTTGTGCACCATCTTTCCAGAATACAAACTATCATTCCCTACCCTGTATTATTCACTTCAATATCTTCCTCTATCATGTCTCTACTGATTTCTGCATTTTGTCTCTGTCACCCGGTTGCCTTCCTCACCTTCCTGTATGCACCAATAGTGGCAGATCGAGAACAGCCTCATACACTCTGCCTTTCATGCATTTGCTTTTTGTCTTGCCAACAGTGCTAATCATAAATGGACCTGAGCCCAGAGCTTCCCTGAAGAGGCCTGAAAGAGTTAGTGCTCAGGCTGCATAGATAGCTCAGAAATCTATTATCTATAACCAAAGTGAGTCCCAGTAAAATGATTTATTAGGTGTTAATTTAATTCTTTATGTACATTATAGGGGTATAATCAATTAATGCCTGAGACATATGACAATACATAGGTAAGCAAATCAATTACTTTACCAATGGCATATTTTATTTATCTCTTTTAGGATTCCTGACAAAATAATCTGTGGAGAATAAGTGAATTATTCTGAACATTTTTTCAGAGACATAGGGGTGCTGTTCTATAATAATCCTGCTATAGAAACACATTATTTAGTTATATATAGACCTAGACTTTTATTAAAGGAATACTAAGCTCAATATATTTTTTATTCCATCAATGCAGACTTCAATATTGTATGAAAAATTGCTCAAATACCTTCCATTTTCAGTCTTTCCTCAGTTTGCCACAATCTTCCACTGAAATGCTGCCCATTTGACAACCCAGCAAGGGACTCATTAGCATAGTGCAATCGCAGTGCGCAACCTGGGTTCTCTAAGTTCTGTAGTCACGTATGCACAATTCAATTGTATAGAAAAAAACAAATAACAATACAAACGCTTATAGTACTCTTAAAATGGCTAAAGTTCAACTGATTGTCCCAAATAAGGAGCTCCCTTGGAGTATGGCCCCACTTCATAGATTCTCAATCATCCTTTGTATCTCTCCAGTGTCCACTTTCCCAAGTTCCAGCAAGTCCTCAAGAAGTAAGGTAGAAATGTAAGTTGAAGAACTTGTGCTAGATGCAGCTCTCAAAAACAGTGAGAATTTCTGTACTCACTGATATTAGACAAAACTACAGAGAGAAGAATAGAGAAAGTGCAATCCAATTCAAGTGTAGAATTTTTAATAACAAGTAAGTGCTCAAAAGAATGGCTACTTACAAGAAACATAAAACATATGTACAATGTTTTTAATTCACCAAAGTCCTCTAGTAGTAATGATACCTGGGTCCTCAATCCGTTACCCCTGACACTCTAGCGGCCAAGCACTGCAAAGGGAGGAGACAAGTCGTGAATTTAACCGAAGATGTTCCTTACTCCAGAAGCCTGTGAAGATCTGAGTAGATCTGTACGTGCTTCGTCTAAATATGAACAGACTTTGTCAAGAGTTCGTTATGAATGTTGACCTATTGGTTGTTTAAATAGGCTCATCCCATCGCTTTGCTGTATAGCCTCCTCCAATCAGCATGCAATGCACACATATATGTAGCTGGGGTGTTTGTGTGCAACGTTCCAAAGATTTCTTAGATATAGTATTTTTTGCTCTTGCACAATGTTTCCTAATAAGCCTGATCCAGCCCAACTGCACCAATCAGAAACATGATGTGGCTGGAGAAAAAACTGTACAGTCAGTGCCTTATCACAAACCCCACTACAGGCTATCCCACCCTTGAATCAATTCCTCCAAAATAAAAAAAATGAAGAAGTTATTAATTAAAAAATATATAAACTTTTATCACACCAAAATTATCTTAACTGAAGAACAAGTAAATAGAGGGGGGGGGGGGGAAGAAACCTGATGTGGCTGGAGAGAAGAGACACATTCTTATTATTATTTACCTGTCTTTCAACTAAGATAATTTTAGTTTAGATAAAGGTTTATATTTTTTTGAATTAATAATTTCTTAAATTATTTTTTTTATTTTGGAGCAATAGATTCAAGGGTGGGGTAACCTGTCTCCTAAGGGAAGCTTGCCATGAGGCACTGTGCAGTCTTCTCTCCAGCCACATCAGGTTTCTGATTGGTTTCTTTTTTCACCTATATCTAGTTTCCTCTATTTATAGAAATATACTTTCTTATTGGATAATCAGATAACAAATGAGAACAATGAGAGGGCTCAATTTATACAGTGAGACCACCCAACATAATTCGGATTGATCCATAAGACTAACCAAGAAGAATTTACTCATTTCTATAAGCAGAAGCAACCCAGAAGAAGGATCAGAACACATAAGGGATTAAATGATTTTTTAGCCTGAGATGCTAACCTTATACTTTAATTATATCTAACATATATAACTATAGATAAACACACATAGACATAGCTGGGTATAAGACCCGAGGGTCACATTTATTGTAGAACAAGAAAACTGGCAGTAATAAATAACCAAAATCAGGTGGCGGCACTCAGGGCCTAAGTATAAAAGAACCCCTTCAATTTAATATGGTCATAGGCCGAAACAGCTGGCAAACAGAGCTCAGCCCAATGCTTAGGATGACAATAGGGAGGTATTGGGCCCGCCGCAACCCAGCAAGAGCACCCCCAGGTTACGAGCCTGAGAATATCACCCTTACTGCAATGACCGTCACTCAACCACTCAGCCAGCCTCCAGGGCCCAGAACAACCGCTATAAGAAACAGACCCTATCAGGACCAACTCTTGCCGCTGCCACCCTCACAAATTTAAGAGTAGATCATTTCGCAAATTAGAAATAAATTAATCAATGCCAACATCACTAAGATGCACACCATCAGGGTGATATAAACTTTTTGTTGCCTGTCATAATGTTTCCATGTTCCACAACAAAGCCCCCAAGTCCCTTAACTGTCCTCCTCATATCCATGTTTAAATTCTTGCAAACCTGGAAAGCATATGCCTCCAATTGAGTCTGGGAATGACACACGACCAGCCAATGTGGACAGGGAACCACATTCTAACATTACGCAAATCTGCGTGTTAACAGGGTAAAGCACCCATGTTATTGCCTCCCAAATGGATAATAATAATCTGGGGCTTCTCCCACCTCCTAGCTTTGTCATGTAATAATGCAGGCAGATCCTCCCAGCACAGACCCCTACAACCCAGCCACCGTAAAGAAGGATATGGAGCAACCCATTGAAAGAAACCTGTCCACGTAGAAGGAACCTTCGAACCAACATCCCATCAGCCTAAAATCGGGACTCCATATCCAGCTTAGCTATCAGGGCACCACAACCTACCTTCCGCACCAATGTGAGGGCTTCATCAAAGGATTGGTAGCACAATGAGCTAAGCTCCGGGTCAATGGCATCATTGACCGAATTACCCTTAGGAAAAGAGAGGTTGAAACTTACTTGGCTCCTTCTTGGGAGCCACCCCAAAAGGCAAAATTACCAACCCTGGAATCGGTATCTCCCTGATGGCACCAGCTACCATACCTAAGGCCAGATCCTAGCTTCTCCCTTACTGCCATTGGATGCTGTTAAGCAGACTTCAAATTCCACTGAACCAGAGACCCCGGAACCTCACCTGAAACAGGGATAATAAATCCACCCCACAAACAATTCCAGAGCAAGCTTGCCGCTCGCCTATTCGGATATCGAGCCAACCACTGCTCAATTGCAGTAACTTTCAACAGCGATGTCACGGTTACACATAAAAGCTCTCTTTGGTCCACTTCTGTCACCCTGGGCCTCCTTTTTTCTGGTGTGCTCAACCCCTGGGTAGGAACCACTGCACTGGTGGCGAAAGGAACAGGCTGTCCCCTTGTTGCATGGTCTTGAAGTTTCCAGCACGCCATTGAAAACGCAGAGGCTGCCGAGACCCTGGGCTACTGGGCATGGGACTAGCCTCTCAGGCACCAAATGCACCCAAAGGTGCATATCTATGGACCTAAAATCAAGTAAGGTGTGACGGACCCCGAATACCCCGACTGGGTATCTCCGCCAAAAGATCCTGCTTCCACCCCTGAACCTGTAGCTGTATAGCAGGAAAATGATTATAGCAAGTAGCCCACCCTAATACCAGACGAGACCAGTATTAAGGTGAAACACGAACAGGCTTTATTGGGACAAACACACAGCTTATATACACAATTGCCATCTGATAAGAGCCTTATCTGATCAAGAGATCACTGCCCCTCCAGACAGGCTGGTGCCTCCATAGGGCCTTAGGAGTATAGAGATCCCTACAATAGCTAGGCCATAGTTTCAAAGTAATCCCAAGGGAACGGTGGCTATTCCAGGGTACCATTGGAGAGCCCTGGGCCCCAGATGTCAAAGTCCAAAAAGCGGCATGATCCGTGACTGAATCAGTGTAACAAACAAAAGCAGACTATTTTCTTTATAGCTGCTTTTAACAATTGTATTTTGCTACTTTTGTCACTGTTAACCCTCTGCAAGGGACGTGTGCACTCAGTCAAGAAACCATCCCTGTCACCTGAAGCCAGCGTATCCAGTTACTGGCCAGGAATACAGGGGGGTGGTGGATTCTGTGTGCATAGTCTGGGTATATTGCAGTAGGTTTATTAATAGTGTGTGAGCATTTTGTTAAAATCCTTGTGTTTTTTTCTCTTTTTTTAAGTGGTTTAAATAAATTATAAGTTTTAAATTAATATTTCTCCAGTTATAGTTGAATGTATCAACATTAACAATATCTAATACAGGAATGAGTGCTTAATTAACCCCTTCTTAGCCAGTCTTCACCCCACCCTCCCTTTTTTAAGTAGAATGAGACTCACCACCACTACCAGCTGCTCATGGAAAATATGTTGTCCTGCTGCCTAGAGCCACCTGCAAGAGAGAAGGAAAGAGGGTAGTGCCACGAGGGTAGCCTGAGGTCATGACCCCCCTACCAATCTGCGACCCGGCAGCTCTTACACCTTTCTCAAGCATTATGAAGCTGTTACTATCAACCTCAACACCCAACACAGAGGAAGATCCACTCCTGGACCCTAAACTCTCCTGATCATCCTGATCAGCAAACTGGACTGATCGGCGAGAGCCCCTGCCAGACCTGCAACCAGCCCAACCAGCCACATTCATGTCCCGTGACCTACTGACACTAGCCCTAGCCTTAGATCCACTGATACGAGTGACAGATCTAGTCACCATCCTAGCAGGCACGACCACATCTGTATCATTCTTGCCCATGTTCCACTTCTTCCAGATCATCAGTAGCATGCACACCACACTACCCATGATGACGCTGTGCCCCACAAAATTCTTCATGTTGATCACTAAACTCATGTCCTGCTGCCTCAGCCAACTCATCTGAGCATGGATCCAACTGAGCCCCAGAGCTCGTGTCCATAATCATACCCCTTTCATCAATCTCCTGTCACCCCTGCTACTCATACTCCACAAACCCCTGGAAGCCTTCATGCTCAATCATCACACCCACTTCCACCTGCGGAGAATGGCCTTGCACTCATGTATCAGACAAGCTTGCAGAGCCTCACTGTGCACCCACTATGGTAGGCTTGCGCTACACACCTGCTGCTCCGCCCCCCCCCTCGCCCCTGCCAGACTTAGCCTTACTGTACCCCAAGGGCCCAGAGTCCCCCCCGTGGCACTCCCCTCTTACCTGAGGTGCCCAAAGGGGAAGAAGATTTGCCCCATTTGTGAGTCCGACCATGACTGGCACAGAAGTAAATTATGTCACCAGAAGCATCAGCCACAGAGGACCCTGGGACCAGTTGTACATCAGGGCCATATTGGAAGATGCAGCAAGTCCAACAGATGGGAGACCCAATGCACAGCCTGAGCCAGGAGGGAACAAAGCCACCAGCGCACCTGACAGTACCGACACCAAGGAGTGAAGGAGGGAGACCATAACTCGCTCAGACTCCCCAGAAAGGACCATGGAGCCTGATGGACCAAGTAAGATCCCACTGCTCACTCCTCTCATGCCAATCAACTCTGCATACATGGGGGACCCAAAGGAAAGAGGGAAAATTTATGGGGACACCAACGCCGAGGGGGATAAGTCAAACAAGTGAGGGGAGGGAGTGCTGTGCCCACTCAGAAGGCCCTGTGACTAGGGAAGGCCACAACACCACGAGCCCTGACTCCTCCAGGCCCAGCTCTTCCTCCTCAGCTGAAGAGGAAGGCAAACACAATTCCAAAACCTCCCCCTAGCAGCCCCCCCACCAGAGTTCAAGGAAGTAAAGGGGTATGACCCACCATTTCAGGAGATGGAGGGACCAACTCTTCATAGTCCTCTTGCTCTCTATCTTTTCTGTGCCCAGATCTGCGGCCCACAGGCGAAGCATCCCTATATCTGCCAGGGGGAACCGACATACGGCAAGCCCTTTTCATGCTGAAGCTTCCAGTAATCCACAGGAGCAAAGAGGAAGTGGATTTCCTGTCCTAGATCTATAAATGGGTAAGTACACACCTCCCTCCACTTAATGCCACAATGTTGCCTACACACACACACACACACAGCACTCACATACCTCCCAACTGTCCCGATTTTCATGGGACAGTCCAGAATTGAGATGTCTGTCACACTGTCCCGGTGAGAGTGCAGTCTACCAAGCATTGCACTCAGTCTCAAGGATCCTTAACCCTTATGTACGCTCCAGGCTGGAATTTGCCTTACACTAGCTTATGGTGGAAGTGTGTGTTGCTGAGACCTCTGAGGAAATTAGGCACAACACTATTCAGTGTAGATTTCCACCTAAAACTCCTCTTATAGCACTAGCACATGCCGCTTCTTAACCAATAAAGACAAATATAAATAATAAAAAAAGATAAAGGACCTGTAGCTGCTGGCTGAAGAGGTTGATGAAAGACAGGTATTCGTGGTAACTAGTCATTTTTATTATTGTTACTATTGGAGCTCTTCCTGCAATATTTGTAGTTTAATCTCAACTAAGATGAATATTTTATACCACAGTTTGCATATATATAAATCGGTGACCACACAGTAAATTCTGACTGTACAGATGGGTTGTTCGATGCAAACCCATTCCACATTGTTCTTTCACACCACAATAACCTATTTATCTAATAATTATTGAAAGCACAATAACACTGCCTACATACCTTGCATGGGGACAGTTTGACATTGGCATTGAAGTTAATTAGCAAACATGAATTGAGTTTTATCTTTCAAACTCTACATTTTGTAACAAAGTGCATGCATTTTTGACATTATGGGGCATATTTAACAATGTGTGAGCGGACATGATACAAAGTAGCATATCATGTCCGCTGCCCATCGATAAATGCCAACAGCATACGCTGTCGGCATTTATCATTGCACTAGCAGTTCTTGTGAACTGCTGGTGCAATGCCGCCCCCTGCAGATTTGCGGCCAATTGGCCGCTAGTAGGGGTGTCAATCAACCCGATCAAATTAGATCGGGTTGATTTCTGTCCGCCGCATCAGAGCAGGCGGACAGGTTATGGAGCAGCGGTCTTAAGACCGCTGCTTCATAACTTCTTGAAAACTTCTGTTTTCCATATAGAGCTTGATAAATATGCCCCTATGTCTGATATAAAATGCAGAACATTATCTTAGGAAGAGAAAGATATAGTATTACAAAATATTTTACAGTACTTTGTCTTTGGACAAATGGATACCTTGGCTGAACAATGCCATCTTTTTCTGTGGGAATTGTCCCTGTCAGCCAGTGAGCAATACATACCTAGGTATTAGCTATATAAACAGTGAGTTTAACCTGAAAGGAACAACTTAGTCATCTTAAAGTCTTACCTTAGATTCAACTGCAAATATCCTCTTGCACCCCCTTCTATATCATGCAGCAAAAGTTATTTTAAAATGAATATTGTTTCTGGCCACTTTGACATGGCCGCCAAGCTTTGCCCACTGATGACATCATGATCTGGGCTACACATGGCGTCCAATCACAAAAACTCACTAGTTGGATTCAGCAGACTATCAATGCTATTCAGCAGAGGGCCTAGATGCAGATCGTGATGTCATCAGTGGGCGGAGTTTGCCAGCCATTTCAAAGTGGCCAGAAACAATATTGATTTCAAAATAACTTTTTTAGCGTTCCTGTTGCATGATATAGAAAGGAGTGCAGGAGTCTAATTGTAGCTTAAAGGGACAGTCTACACTAAAATTGTTATTGTTTAAAAAGATAGATAACGCCTTTACTACCCATTTTCCAGCTTTGCACGACCAACATTGTTATATTAATATACTTTATAACATTTAAACCTCTAAATTTCTGCCTGTTTCTAAGCCACTACAGATAGCCTCTTATCACATGCTTTTTTATTTGCTTTTCACAACAGTAGACTGCTAGTTCATGTGGGCCATATAGATAAATTCTATTGAAGACTGTCCCTTTAATCAAAGGTAAGCCTTTAAGATGACTAAGGTGCAGACTGTCGCTTTAAATTTTAACAAATGTTACCTACCCCTTTTCAAGTGAAAAATATTTGTAACGTTAAACTGCTGCTCTATGCAATATAGAACATTTTTTTAGTGTTAAAGGGAAAGGAACTTTGCATTAAAATGTGATTTCTCTGTGTCTAAAAGCTATTGCTACCTTTATTCAAATCTAAACATACACATTTTGCACATTTGTAATCTATTTACCTGATTTTGTTTGCACAATATTTTGTGTGAATGGGGTAAAAGCTGACAGGCTATTATTATTAGCACCGGATTTAAATACTAGAAAAGCCATGAAATGTCAAAGAAATTAAAACATTCAAGTGTTACACTGTCATATGCTTTAGTGCCATCCCTATTGATTTGGACAGTTATTACTCAAATGTAAACATCACAGGCTGTTTAAAATGAAAATAATAAAATAATAGTAACTATCAATGTGCTTGAACTAGGCAACTATCTTGCAGACATTTTATCTTGAAACAGAAATGTTCCTTTTAAAGCAGTGAATGTTTATTGATGGAGATCAGAGTACTAAAGCAGATGCAGAAGACACATACACAAATACCGTATATCACCACATTTCCAGATACTGGCATATCAGTGAGCTAAAGCACTTGCACAAATCAAGCTATATCTTGACTGTTGAAATCTGGGCATATACAATTATGATTTATTTGTTTTCAATTAATGGTATTTGTACAAGTTGCTTAATGACTCTGCTTGTATGAACATGAGAGTAACTGTGTATTGTAGGTTTGCTGTATTCATGTACAATGTGATCACCAATTCCTTTGCAGGGATTTATCATTTTTTTCATGCCAGTTCGGCCAGAAGTAAAATTACTTTCTGTATAAGAGAGGGTGTAGTCATTGGCGGACATTAGAAATGGACATCATCTTAAAAAATGTATTAAATGTATTTCTGATAAACTGTGCAGTAAGCAAGAATGTAAATGAGAGCCATATATCATATTTTATTTACTTTAGCAAAGTATTGGGATGTTTATTGTAATTTGTAGCAATGTTTTACCTATACATAGTAAGGCAGTGTTTTTCAACCAGTGTGCCATGGCACACTAGTGTGCCGTGAGAGATCCTCAGGTGTGCCGCGGCAGACTGACTGACAACAGTGCAGGGGTGTTTGTAGGAGGCATGGCATGACAGCACAGTACAGTGTGTGTGTATATATATATATATATATATATATATATATATATATATATATATATACTGTATATATATATCCTGTATTAGGCTACAATGTGTGATTTTGTAAAATTTTGGGATGGTGGTGTGCCACAGGATTCTTTTATGTAAAAAAAATGTGCCACGGCAAAAAAAAGGTTGCAAATCACTGTAGTAAGGAACACATATCTCCTTGTCTTCGACGGTGAGCTGCTAAACACTTCCTATGTTCATTTCTTAATTTTGAAGCAAATTGACAAGTTTTTTCTTTATTCAGTGTCAATAGAGAGTCCTAATAGGGTAAACTAAATAAAATTCTTGTTCTCGGAAATATAAAGCAAACTCTCACTATATGCAGACAAAAGACTAATTGTGGCCTTGATCACAATCTATAGATAATTTGCTCCTGAAAAGGCTTTTTGCTTTGTTTTTTTAAATTTTTTTTGCAATATTGATTAGTAAACAAGGTTATTTCACCTGCTCCCATCCAAGGTAATCCAGAAAACCTGGCCTGTTGGGGAGGCCTGAGGACAGGTTTGAAAACCACTGCTCTACTGTCACTTAGCTGAACATATTAGGTAAGCCAATTACAAGAGACATATGTATGCAGCCACCAGCAACCTCCCGGTAGTGCATTACTGCTCCTGAGCATATCTAGATATGCTTCTCAACAAATGATACCGCCTACCACCACACTACTCTGAATGCACCCAATCCTGTCTGATCTCGGAAGGTAAGCAGGGTCAGGTCCGGTCAGTACCTGGATGGAAGACCGCCTGGGAACACCGAGTGGGGTAGGCTATTTCCCTTCTAGATTGTAAGTTCCCACAGGAATAGGACCCTTAATTCCTCATGTATGTGTTTGTAAAATTTTGTCTTGTCTCTTACAAGTTTTATAACATTGTTTTATCTAAATGAATTGTACCCATGGACAGCACTGTTGGCGCTAAATAAAGTATAATAATAATAAATGATATGAAGAGAACAATTTGATTTGATTTGATAAAGTAAATTGAAAAAAATTTTAAAATTGTATGCTGAATAATAATTGTTTAATTTTGACATTTCTGTCCCTTTAATGGGAGTGATACTTTTATTGCAAATCTCATTCCCAGGAGATCAACTATATTGGTGTATTCATAATGACACTCCGGTTTTTCCAGATTTACATTACTATTTACAAAGTACTTTGGAGAAGACACAGGCTATGTAAAATTCTAAAAAGTTATATTGTAACCAAATGTATTTTATCATACAAAGAGTAGCATGTAAAATGCTAAGAATAGGTTGCATATATTTACATTAAACTGAATACGGCAGTATTAATAGTGCACTTCCTTCTAAAACTCACTGTCTGATAAGGAGTACTTCCCCCTATTGTCGGAGAGGGACACCCTCTGTAAATTGGACAAGAAAATGTTGGTTTATTAAGAATAAAAACTATAATTCATTTTAAAATGTTCTCACAAAAAAGGTTTTCCCACTTGCTAAGTGTGGATATTCAGTAACTTGGATTGATAAGCGAATCCTCAAGCTGATGCTGCTCCTGCATATCTGAGCTCGCTATTAAAGGACCAGTCAATACTGTAGGTTTGCATAATCAACACATGCAAGATAACAAGACAATGCCATAGCACTTAGTCTGAACTTTAAATGAATAGTAGATTTTTTTTCTGACAATTTTAAAAGTTATGTCTATTTCCACTCCCCCTGTACATGTGACAGCCATCAGCCAATTACAAATGCATACACATTTTATTCTCTGAATTCTTGCACATGCTCAGTAGGAGCTGGTGACTCAAAAAGTTTAAATATAAAAAGACTGTGCACATTTTGTTAATGGAAGTAAATTGGAAAGTTGTTTAAAATGACATGCTCTATCTGAATAATGAAAGTTTAATTTTGACTTGAGTGTCCCTTTAAGGGAGGACCTTGGCACAGCCACACAAGTGTTAGACCCTTGTCTGCCTCATTGCCTCTGTCTGCACCATACCTGCGCCGCGGACACTTTTTTGGCTCACGTTACAGTTATAGTTAGTTCCCAGGCTTTGCACTGTTCAGCCTTGAGATGGAGGGAAATAAGACACTGGAATTATAGAAAGAATTTCTGGGCCTTTGCTGGGAGCAGATGAAAGGAAGACGGCACATACCAAACAAGCAGACTCTCTGAAAGCATAGGGCGGCTTCTTAATCCTTTTAGCGACAACACACTCATTAGGGCATTGGGCATCACTCACCCACAGCTAGAAGTTCAGCATGAGTACATAGACCTTTAGGGAAGATATAGGCATAGCCATAGACATCTACATTATAGCTATCTATAAATCTGTATAATACCAGTGCTCCCAGCCTGGATCTGTGTAAATACATATGGCAAATCTGTTTCATGTTGACTTGCATAAAGGTGAGTTCACCTACATGCTTTAAATGTAGATATTAAATTGATCATGCATTTCACTGTGCTTGACTGCGGACTGCGGAAGTAATTAAACCTCTCATTATTCATTATTCTGTATTATATGGTCTTTAATATGTGTATTTTGTCATCAAAAGGTAGAAATACCTAGGAAAAATATGAGAAAAGCTTTATTAAAACAAAGACACATACACAAGTATGGAAGGAAGGTAATAACATAAAACAGAAATAGAGCGCTACAGGTTTAAGATATTTCACTTTAGCAGGACGACTTAATAGTGTCAGCTTTGTTTATTACACTTTTGCCCATTTTTTCTGGGTTATTATCAATGTTTACTTATGAAATATATACCTTGAAGTAACCTATTAGCAATATTTGAAATGCACAGCAGTACAGATTAATACCATTATAAACAAATGGCAGCAAAAATGCTAATGGCATTTGAGTTGTACCACTGTGCATTTGTATACACACACATTAATGTGAAAATAATTCTATTATAAATTATCATGGCTAGACTGATAACTTCTAAACTACACAAGACCCACTGCAGGTATTGTAATCAACTGTGTGAATGTGAGTTAAATGAACAGTCTACTCCAGAATTGTTATTGTTTAAAAAGATAGATAATCCCTTTATTTACCATTCCCCAGTTTTGCATAACAAACACGGTTATATTAATATACTTTTTACCTCTGTGATTACCTTGTATCTAAGCCTCTGCAGACTGCCCCCTTATGTCGGATCTTTTGACAGACTTGCATTTTAGCCAATCAGGGCCCTCTCATAAGTAACTCCACAGATGTGAGAACAATGTTTTCAATATAGCACACATGAACTAATGCCCTCTAACTGTGAAAACTGTCAAATGCATTCAGATAAGAGGAGGCCTTCAAGTGCTTCGAAATTCGCTTATGAGCCTACATAGGTTTAGCTTTCAAATAAGAATACCAAGAGAAAAAAGCAAAATTGATGATAAAAGTAAATTGAAAAGTTGTTTAAAATGACATGCCCTATCTAAATCATGAAAGTTTAATTTTGTCTAGACTGTCCCTTTAAGTCTCTTCCTTTCCATTCAGTATTATATAAACATACCTTTAACAATAAAAAAGTATGTTATTGTTTTTGTTCTATATACATATATAAAATGCATTACTTCCATGTCCCTTAGAAAGTACAGCCTTTGAAGGAAATTAAAGTGAAGCTTAAAATTAATATTTTATCTGTTAATGCTCCATAAATAACTTCAATTCTAATACATTAGACAAACAAACCTCCCCATGTGCCCCCCAATGTTGGCTTCCCTTCACCACTCTACCCAGGCACTGCTGCAGCTCCTGATGGCCGGCCATGTCTCATCCTTCTGTCCAGGCCCCACAATTAACTGTGGGCCTCCTGGAAGTGAACCCCCAAGAAGAAATTTCTGGGGATGCCACTGTTTTATATTAATAAACTGATTGTGACTGTTCTGACTTTCAAAATAGTTTATTAGACAACAAATTCATATCCAAAATAATCTGTTAAACTGGGATCTTCCCATAGAGTTCAAACACAAGATATATAATCTCAGTGGTGTATCACTGTAAAGAGGTATTTGTATTATTTTCTCTAATCTCTCTAGTGCTGTGTACAAAACATGCAGCAGACAAATATTCATTTAGGATAATGATGTGCTGATAGGAACTGTTGATAATGATTACTCAAGACCAGTTCTGGGCAAAGAAAATTAATGTGTGTTACTGTATGCATTGAAATCGTAAAGATAATTGTTATGAGCGCTCAGTTAATTGCAATTGCGGATTTATTAAAAATGATTACACAATGTTACAATAAAAACAGAATCCTGCATGATGTAGGCTTTATAGACCGAGATTACATGCGGAGTGTAAAAATGTTAACACTATGGTGCGCTAACATTACCTGAGCGCAAACCATAGAGCTTCCATAACTCTCATATTACAAAACGAGAGTAAAATGTTAGCGCTTGAGTGAAAGCCTAGGGCCAGCTTGTGCGCTAAATTCCTCACATAATAGACTTCTATAGGGAGCACAGAAAAACTCAGGTTTAGGATATCGCTTGAGCCTTAACCCAAAGCAGAAGGTGAGCTAATCCAAAGGTGAAAATGTGAAGTTCTTCACAGTTTTAAACCATGCTTTTATTGTATATATACTACATATATATATATATATATGTATATATATATATATATATATAATTATTTGTATGTGTAGGTGTGTGCACGCATATATACTTATATTTATATATAAATAAATCAATAAATATATATGTGTAAGTGTAGGTGTGTGCACAATATATATTTAATATTATATATATATATATATATATATATGTGTGTGTGTGTGTGTGTGTGTGCACACATATATACAGTGCATATACATACATATGGACACATATATAAATAACTAAACATATATAAATGAACACATACAAATCCAGACACAAACACTTTTGAGCCTTTCTCACTCTAACACCTTGTCATATACCATATCCCTTTAAAGGACCATTAAAGTCAATTAAACTTTCATGATTCACATAGAGCACACAATTTTAAACAACTTACCAATTCACATCGATTATCTAAATGTGCACTACCTATTTATGTGCAAACTTTCTGAGGCACCAGCTCCTATTGAGAATGTGCAAGATTCACAGAATATACGTACGTGAATGTAAAACACACTAGCACACTGAGAGAAACCCAGGATCTGACCCACTCTGAAAGTATAGAGTAATGTAGTGCAGAATAAACAGAATAAATTACTCACAAAGAGGAGCTGCGTACTGGATGCAGAGCCATGATCAGATTGGCTTAAAGGTAGGTAAAGGAGTGTCCAGGAGAATGATCAGTTAAGCAGAGATCAGAAATATATTCAGGCAGGAATATATAAATCCAAAATTGTTCAATAAACAAAGCAGAGGTCAGATACAATTCGGGCAGGCACAGGTTAATTCAAAAGAGTTGTCAGGCAAAACAGAGGTAAAGTTACAGTTCTGGCAGGCACAGGTTAATCCAAAAGAGTTGTCAGGCAAAGCAGAGGTCGTTACAATTCAGGCAGACACAGGTTAATCCAAAAGAGTTGTCAGGCAAAGCACAGGTCAAGTTACAGTTCAGGCAGGCACAGGTTAATCCAAAAGAGTTGCCAAGCAAAGCAGAGGTCGAGTTACAATTCAGGCAGGCACAAGACAACATAGAATAGATCGTACCCAGGGTACAGATGAATCCAACAAACGGCAGGGAAGATCTGAGATGCCGGGAATTTAAATTTTATTTGAAATGTAAGAATGTAAGTTTAGATGCCGGCCGATTTTTGGTGAACAACCTGGGTTGTTCTTGCTGATTGGTGGATAAATTCACCCCGCCATAAACAAGCTCTGTCCAGGGTTCTAAACCGAAAAAATAGCTTAGATGCCTTCTTTTTCAAATAAAGATAGCAAGAGAACAAATACAATTTGATAATAGGAGTAAATTAGAAAGTTGCTTAAAATTGCATGATCTATCTGAATCACGAAAGAAAAAAATTTGTGTTCAGTGTCCCATTAAGTAAGCCCTCCTACAGCATGCTGTGTAATGATTGATCATGATTTTGTTGGCTTGTTTAACTGTTTGTGATGTTTAAGTTGGCAGCAGATGTCCCTGTTTTCAAGGCAAGGAGAGGGCTCTTAGGTGGTGTAGACAGGCTGTGGCTTTGTAATATGGGAATTCTGTGTGGCTGTCTCCTTAAGGGACAATCCTGAGATATTTAGGCACCTCTAGGGAGCGTCCACAGTGAAGAGAAGATCTCAGGGGGAGCAAGCAAAGATGATAGCCGCTGGCTAGTCCTTGTTTTCTGTTTAAAAAAGTTAATTTATTCCATCATGATGATATGTTATTACTGAATAGGGTTAACAGTAAACTTTTCAGTGGGGGAAAAAATTGATTGATCCCCTGCTGATTTTGTACGTTTGCCCACTGACAAAGAAATGATCAGTCTATAATTTTAATGGTAGGTTTATTTGAACACTGAGAGACAGAATAACAACGAAAAAATCCAGAAAAACGCATTTCAAAAAAGTTATAAATTGATTTGCATTTTAATGAGTGAAATAAGTATTTGACCCCTTTGCAAAACATGATTTAGCACTTGGTGGCAAAACCCTTGTTGGCAATCACAGTGGTCAGACATTTCTTGTAGTTGGCCACCAGGTTTGCACACATCTCAGGAGGGATTTTATCCCACTCCTCTTTGCAGATCCTCCCCAAGTCATTAAGGTTTCAAGGGTGACGTTTGGCAACTCGAACCTTCAGCTACAGATTTTCTATGGGATTAAGGTCTGGAGATTGGCTAGGCCACTCCAGGACCTTAATGTGCTTCTTCTTGAGCCACTCCTTTGTTGCCTTAGCTGTGTGTTTTGGGTCCTTGTCATTTTGGTATACCCATCCATGACCCATTTTTAATGCCCTTGCTGAGGGAAGGAGATTCTCACCCAAGATTTGACGGTACATGGCCCCGTCCAATGTAGTTCTCATCTGAATTATTTAGTTGTTCATTGGCAAACTTCAGACGGGCCGCCTCTAGATGTGCTTTCTTGATTTCTGCAAGATTTCAGTCCTTCACGGCATAGTGTGTTACCAATTGTTTTCTTGGTGACTATGGTCCCAGCTGCCTTGAGATTATTGACAAGATCCTCCCATTTAGTACTAGGCTGATTCCTCACTGGTCTCATGATCATTGAAACTCCACAAGTTGAGATCTTGCATGAAGCCCCAGACCGAGTGAGATTGACAATTATTTCTGTTTCTTTTATTTGCGAATAATCGCACCAACTGTTGTCACCTTCTCACCAAGCCTTGTGTAGGTCTGCAATCTTGACCCTGACATCCTTGGACAGCTCTTTGGTCTTGGCCATGGTGGAGAGTTTGCAATATGATTAATTGATTGCTTCTGTGGACAGGTGTCTTTTATACAGGTAACAAGCTGAGATTAGGAGCACGCCCTTTAAGAGAGAGTGCTCCTAATCTCAGCTCGTTACCTGTATAAAAAACACCTGGGAGACATAAATCTTGCTGATTCATAGGAGATCAAATACTTAATTCACTCATTAAAATGCAAATCAATTTATAACTTTTTTTAAATGCGTTTTTCTGGATTTCTTTGCTGTTATTTGGTCTCTCACTGTTCAAATAAACCTACAATTAAAATTATAGATTGATCATTTCTTGGTCAGTGGGCAAACATACAAAATCAGCAGGGGATCCAATAGTTTTTTCCCTCACTGTACAGGGGTCAGTAATCATGTGCTTCTTTTCAACTGATAACAATTTCTAAACTTTGACCAGTATTGTCAGTGTGTTTTTTTTCTGTGGTCACAATCCCAAAATAGTTTATTTTGCCATTAATACCCCTAAAGCTTGAAACGTAAAATCTGTATTGTTAATCTCAAATGGGCATAATCTATAACTGACATACACACAATGAACAAGAAACAAAATTACTATTTAGATGGTTTAGAGATTTAATCCCAGGTTGAAAAGCCTGTATGTTGATTGATCCCTTGTGATAGTGTGGAGAGATGCTAATGCTCCAGTACCATAGATATATGTGACAGTACTTTTTACGCTAAGGAATTTAAAAGGGGCATTTTCAGTATTGTGGGCATGTGAGTTAGTTTGTGTTATTAATTTAGCTAATTTGTATTAGTATTCGAGAATCTGGATTGAGATCATAAAAACAGGACTGGCTTGTTTTTCATGAAAGTTATAATGAAAAAGTGCTGCTGAAAAACTATGAAAATAGTTGATAGTGATGGTGTCAGCAACATGCTGCTAATTATTAAATATTAGCTTGTGGTCTGCCCCTAAATTTAGTAAATACCCTATAATATGCTCTATCCTTTTGGGTTGTTTTTTTGTTTTTTTTCTCTTAATTCCCTTCCATAATTTCATTTGTTTCTGTACACACATAATTATGCTCTTACACGTGGAGAAAAAGGTAGATAAAATGACTTTGTCACGGGGGATTATTTCTAATGCAAAGCACTGCTGGGCATGTTTCAATCAACCTGATTACACAAATCTAACAACTGAAATGGTTCCAGGTTTATAATAAAGGTTATCTTGTCTGATTTGTCCTACGTCTTTACATCCTGTCCTGTTGTAGATCTGTAAATCCCCAAATAGGTTTACTTTGGCTGTGCAACCTCTCAGACCACACAGACGGGTGCCTATCCCATGTGTGATTAGACTTGCAGCCTGCTGAGTATCACAGATGATGGACACATGCGTGACAAGTCCTGCATCTGTAAACATTAATTGCGGTTTTTTGCTCATCCTTATAATACTGAGGTTTTGGCTCAGGCATTTGCATTTGATATTTCAATGCCATGTGATATTGTTTGTTATTGTACAATAAAGTCTTGTCTGCAAGCCAGGCTTTAAGCCCATTTCCAAACAGCCCAAATCATTTATTCAAACTGCATAATTGTTCTGTGCATTTTAAAACCTGCACTGTTACACTCTTATGTCATTTACACAACAGATCAAAAAGGATTATGGACTTTACCTGTTAAAATAAATCATTTTTATGAAATCATTCCTGAGTCAATCACATTCCAAGTTTAAATTATCTTGTCCTAGTTAGTTAAGTTTTAATTTCCTTTATATTTACAATGTTATTTGCTGCAATTGTTTTTCAATAGTCAAACCCCCCCCCCCCCCATTTGCCTTATTTAGAAGCTAGTTTGTTCTTTAGTTATTATCTGCTGAAGTCAGTTAGAAAAAGATGTGTAGCAGGGTTAGTCTTGAGAAGTCTATTTCCATTTCCTATGAAAATTCACAATTTTCTTATTATCAAAACTGGAAATGCACACTGTAGCTTCTTAAGGCTAACCCTGCTACATATATTTCCCTAATTGTCTTTAGGAGAAGAAGAATATAGTAATAAGGGGTTGGTAGGTAATTATAGTTAGTTTTATGTGAGATTATTGATAGATTATCTAATTTAAGATGAAGGATTATGGAGGAATTCCTTTCAATCTAATGCCTCTACTCCAATCTTTCCAAACTTCTCGTTCAATATTTTTTATCAAATCTTTCCAAGTTCAACACAGCTGAGGTTGATAAATCCTATGTTATCTAATCTCCAATTCCCCATAACAACACATTTATAAAGGCCTTAAACACAAAATATTACATTTTTGATGCAGATACAGTATACAATTTACTTTTATTATAAAATATGCTTCATTCTCTTGGTATCACACATTGGGTGAGCCAATGACAAGAGGCATATATGTGCAGTCACCAATCCACAGCTAGCTCCCAGTAGTGCATTGCTGCCCCTGAGTCAATTTAGGTATGCTTTTCAACAAAGACAAATTAGATAATAGAAGTAAATTAGAGAGATGTTTAAAATTGAATGCTCAATTTCAATCATAAAGTTTAATTTTGACTCTACTCTCCTTTTAAAACCCAGTTAACGTAAATAGGTTAAAGGGAGACTTTGCATAATTGTTTTGTAAATGATCTATGTATATAGCCCATCTGGGAGTGTTTGTAACAATGTATTGTTTTGCTTATTTTTTAATAACATTGTGCTGATTTTCAGACTCCTAACAAGACCCAAAGTATCACATGTAGACCCAAGTCTACAGACTCCTGCTTGCTCCTGTTTGTGTAGTGGGTCTTTTCATATGCAGGGGAGGGGGGCGGAGTGTCTGCTCCTCCTGCTTTATCAGCCCATTTCAGTGGGTGTCCCAGCCTAACCCCATGAGCAGGGCTAAACTGTGAGCTTCTAATTAAGTTTTTAAAAGGTTTGATACTGGATTTTTATATCAGTATCTGTGCATATTCTTCTTTATATTATTGTCTATTACATGCAGTTATATGAAAATTGGTGTATACTGTCCCTTGAATGTAGTCTATGGGGTCTATTTATTATTACTGGATATGCTGTATCGGCCGCTAGCAGGGGGTGTCAATCAACCCGATCGTATTCAATCGTCTTTTGATAAATTGATAAATTGACCCCTTAGTGTGCATTTTGCAATTGGATAGAGTTGTGTTTCTGTTAAATGCCATTTGTATATTGTTATGGTGGTTTTATCGGGGATCTTTAACTTAATATTTTCACTTTTATTTATTACATTTCTTTTTATTCATTGAGAAAAACAAATTTTCTGTTTTGGCTAAATTTGCATCTAAAATCAAATTTAGCCAAAACAGGAAATCTCCATAAGAAGATATGGCCACAACATCTAATCTTCTATAATGGGATTTTAACAATTCTTATATAGTTGTAAAATGTGAAACCTCTTGTGATGCATTGCTGCTTCTTCAATAAAGGATACAAAGACAATTAAACAAATGGGATAATAGAACAAATTTGAGAGCTGTTTAAATTGGTATGTGCTATCTTAATGAGGAAAGAAACACTGTTGGTTTCATTTCCCTTTAAATCTTGATCATGAAGACGTGAGCGCTGATAGAAATCCTGTTTAAGAAGATGAAATTACTATAACTTATAATGGCTAAATACCATTTTCAGATGTTGCAGTCATGACTCGTTTAATCACATTTCCCACAGATCTTGTTATCTTACAAGATATCACATACAGTAAATGTCTATTTGATACATATAAATATGTAAATTTCAAACCTGCACACTGACAACCAACTATACCATAGTGATAATTACAGTTAGGTCCATAACTATTTGGTCTGTGACACAATTTGCATAATTTTGGCTCTGTACTGCATTAAATTGATTTGAAATTAAGCAATAAAGATGTGATATAATTGAAGGAGTTTGACAAAAGATATTGTATGAACTGTTAATAATTATAACAATTTTCATATAAACACTCTATTTTCAGGGGTTTGAAAGATATTGGACACATTAGAATAATTAAAAATAAATGTAAAGTAAATGTAAATTTTGATGCTAAAGTGCCCGGTTTTTAAATTTTTTATTAAAAACAGGGGCACTTTAAATCATCAAAATTTACATTTCACTTGGCGTGAAAAAATACTTATCAAATTAGTAAGTTTAAAATGTAACACTTTATTGAAAAAAAAGACAACAACAACATAAATCTATTGCTGGGTCACAGGAAAGGGAATGCTACATCCAATCCTTCTATTCAATGTGAGCACCAACACTAATTAAAAACAAAGGGGAGGGGCCAAAGGGCAAATGGGAAGTGTATAGATATTACAGTGTATCGATTATTGGGTTGGCTATACTTAGCAAGCGTTAATCATTGGCATCCTTGTATGCTCAGAAATAAGCGGAGAGTTGTCAAAGCACCTATTATCGGTTAAACCCTATACAGATATACAAATCTGGTGTACACACTAAGTGTTTATTAATAATAAATCCTAATAGTAATGGGCTATAATATGTCCAATTCTAGCGAGATTAACTGCAGTTCTTATTTTAATTTTTATAGTGATTTTATCTTAAAGCGCTGTATTAATCTCAGTAGCATACATTAACATCAGCCTAAACAAAGAGATGCTGTTTATATTCAATAGTTATCTTTTATATACTGTAATCACAGTTATATATGGATATCAGCCACAGGTTAGACTGTCTCTTTAAGAACTTAGAGGTTACATTTTTGGTTTCAATATTAATTATCAATATAGTGGAGATGTGTTGATCAAACATTCTATACAGGCACTCCTATGTGCTCAAAGGCATCCTCCTACCTGCAAATTTTGTGGGGGTTACCCAGTCAGCCGATTTCTGGCTAAAGACCCTACAGTGATTTCAACATCATATCACACACATCGAAACACTCATTATATATGGTTTTCGCTATGGACTATACTCATAACAGCCCCTATTATCTCAAAGTTTAGTTGCAAAAACTTATATAGCTTAATGGTTAAATAACTCTAGAAAGCTGCGTATAGTACACCAACAGATAGAAAAACTATAGTCATTATTTAGTCACAATCCGTTACTTATCAGGTTAGGATATATGTCAAATTTCGTATACTGTTATTACAGCCCCGTAAATAATATTAATTGGTTTAGGTCAGACTATCTGTATTTAAGTTTTAGCAACTATGTTTGTAGTATAAATCTATCAATGTATCATGCTCAGTGCTCCACTGTGTGTATCACACTCAACACACGCTATCCCATAGGCCCCGCCCACCGATGCGTTTCGTCACTAACAAACGTGACTTCGTCAGGGTACTAGGGCTGGCCAGACCGCAAGACACGGCTTATATGCAGTTAGTTGTTATGGAATCATTCGATTATACACTAAAGAAGAAGATTTTACATTATAAAATATACACTGTTTGAGAGTTAACAAATAGTAGTTTTAGGAGGATAGCTTACGGGTTATCATCAAAATCTATTAATTTTAATTGATTATGAAGTTCATATTAGAATTCATTATTTATCCTTTATATACAAATTTCAATTGTGCAGTTGAAAAAGTCTTTTAAGCATAATAAAAAAAGTTTGGAGAAAGTAAGTCATGAGTCATCACAATTATATCTTAGTGTGTTGCATTGCTCTCAAGTATTTCATTTATGAGAAAAAGACACCAAATATGGCATTGATAACCTAGCAAAACATTCTCATTCCATTTATATATTTATGTAAGGTTGTCAAAAGGGGACTATTGTTCTTTATTTAGGTGGTGTTGAAGTTATTACCCTATGGCTTTATTATCACGTGTTCTCATAGAAAGCATTTAAAAGACAGGGCCTCATTAAGACCCATAGGTGACAGTCGTCGCAAAGTCATTTCTGACATTAGAAATGATGGATCGGTCATCCTCCAATCACGGCTTTCCCCCCAGGGGAATCAGTGTCTGATTCAAAGCCGTGAATGGAGGAAGCCGGATTCCTCATTTTAGATCCAGGAAGAGGCTTTGCAACGGGTGGAGGAAGCTGGAGCGGCTGTCAAGATTAAAAGGTAATTAATTGCATATTTGAATAGAAACATATTCGCATTATACATGTATTTGCTAAAATGCTTCTAGTAAAAGCTATCACTGTCATGTGCATGTGAAGCATAGCTAGATATCCTCAGTGCACTAGCATTTTAAATACTGCAGCTGCTCAGACCACCAGTGGCGCTTGTATGATGTCAGGAATTAACAAACTGAGTAATTGATACACCATAAGCACTTTAGGCTCTCTGAGCAACTGCTGTGCTTACCTATATATGGGTGGTATAGTGGGCTATATGGTGAGTTCCTCTATATAGAATTTCTGTATTTGAAACGGTATTTCACTATTTGTTTTATTTTCTTTTCACAGGTTTTTCTTATCAAATCATTGTAGTAGAGGAGGATTTTCTGTGGATCTTCACACCAATTAATTGATCGTCTATTGCTACAGGTTTGGGATATCTTCACCTCTATTGATCTGGATTAGGACAATAAGACTTTTGTAACTTGTGTGCCAGCACATAGTGGTTTATATCAAGGTAACTGGCAGGGTATAAATGTCTTTAATGGACTATAGTTTTGCTATATTTTTGTTTTTATGTTTGTTGGTATAAGTGTGTGTGTTTATTAAATATATACATTTATTGAATATATTTGTTTTCTATTATTTGGCCCAGTGTGATATTACAAGTGGCTGGTTATTGCTACAGCAGCCTCGCAGGAGCAATTAGCGCTTATAAAGTTAACCAGAGATCAGATCTCTGGTTAATTTTATAAATGTGTCCAAAATGCCCCCAAAATCAAGTGTAATACATTTTATTAAAAAATAAAGATAATAGCATCTTTATTTAAAAAAAAAAATAACTGCAAAAAGCAGTTATATGGAGTTAAAAGTTGGCGGGTGTAAGGTGTTCATAATTAATAGTACTGTTATGCCGCCTCCCTCAAGGTTTAGCAGCTTTTGGGGTCTTATATGTGCCGACAGAGGTTATCTGAGGAGCTAAGTATATGGAGCTCTTCTTCCTTGCTGCGAGTCGTATCGCTCGCCCACCGGAAGTACCTACTGCAGAATTTTGGAGCTTTATAACAGCACAATCTGGCACCAACAGTATATCTTACCCCAGAGACACTAAGCGCATCAAAGATAAGAGACATATTACTAATACGCAGACAACACTGTAAATGTGGGGAGAGAGTATGTTCTGGACACATAAGCAAACCCCACAATACAGGGAGTGCAGAATTATTAGGCAAATGAGTATTTTGACCATATCATCCTCTTTATGCATGCTGTCTTACTCCAAGCTGTATAGGCTCGAAAGCCTACTACCAATTAAGCATATTAGGTGATGTGCATCTCTGTAATGAGAAGGGGTGTGGTCTAATGACATCAACACCCTATATCAGGTGTGCATAATTATTAGGCAACTTCCTTTCCTTTGGCAAAATGGGTCAAAAGAAGGACTTGACAGGCTCAGAAAAGTCAAAAATAGTGAGATATCTTGCAGAGGGATGCAGCACTCTTAAAATTGCAAAGCTTCTGAAGCGTGATCATCGAACAATCAAGCGTTTCATTCAAAATAGTCAACAGGGTCGCAAGAAGCGTGTGGAAAAACCAAGGTGCAAAATAACTGCCCATGAATTGAGAAAAGTCAAGCGTGCAGCTGCCAAGATGCCACTTGCCACCAGTTTGGCCATATTTCAGAGCTGCAACATCACTGGAGTGCCCAAAAGCACAAGGTGTGCAATACTCAGAGACATGGCCAAGGTAAGAAAGGCTGAAAGACGACCACCACTGAACAAGACACACAAGCTGAAACGTCAAGACTGGGCCAAGAAATATCACAAGACTGATTTTTCTAAGGTTTTATGGACTGATGAAATGAGAGTGAGTCTTGATGGGCCAGATGGATGGGCCCGTGGCTGGATTGGGAAAGGGCAGAGAGCTCCAGTCCGACTCAGATGCCAGCAAGGTGGAGGTGGAGTACTGGTTTAGGCTGGTATCATCAAAGATGAACTTGTGGGGCCTTTTCGGGTTGAGGATGGAGTCAAGCTCAACTCCCAGTCCTACTGCCAGTTTCTGGAAGACACCTTCTTCAAACAGTGGTACAGGAAGAAGTCTGCATCCTTCAAGAAAAACATGATTTTCATGCAGGACAATGCTCCATCACACGTGTCCACGTACTCCACAGTGTGGCTGGCAAGAAAGGGTATAAAAGAAGAAAATCTAATGACATGGCCTCCTTGTTCACCTGATCTGAACCCCATTGAGAACCTGTGGTCCATCATCAAATGTGAGATTTACAAGGAGGGAAAACAGTACACCTCTCTGAACAGTGTCTGGGAGGCTGTGGTTGCTGCTGCACGCAATGTTGATGGTGAACAGATCAAAACACTGACAGAATCCATGGATGGCAGGCTTTTGAGTGTCCTTGCAAAGAAAGGTGGCTATATTGGTCACTGATTTGTTTTTGTTTTGTTTTTGAATGTCAGAAATGTATATTTGTGAATGTTGAGATGTTATATTGGTTTCACTGGTAAAAAGAAATAATTGAAATGGGTATATATTTGTTTTTTGTTAAGTTGCCTAATAATTATGCACAGTAATAGTCACCTGCACACACAGATATCCCCCTAAAATAGCTAAAACTAAAAACAAACTAAAAACTACTTCCAAAAATATTCAGCTTTGATATTAATGAGTTTTTTGGGTTCATTGAGAACATGGTTGTTGTTAAATAATAAAATTAATCCTCAAAAATACAACTAACCTAATAATTCTGCACTCCCTGTATAAAGCTACAAAATAAACACTTTTCATAAAGGACAATAACCTTCTAACAAAAATGGTACACTAAGGAAAAAAGCCTGAAGACTCCCCCCAATTCTCAAAGACCCTAGCCTAAACTTTAAACCTATTGACTCACAGTCACTCTGGGACACTGATTTTCTTATACAAACTACCGCCTGCTGAGAAAACTGCCTTGCCGTTATGCAAAAATATTATACTCTTTACAATAAACAGACAGACAGAATGTCTGGAAAACAAAAAGGAGCAGACAAATGCCACAATCACCAAGCAGAAATACACGCTGTACAAACTACACAGATGGAAACGACAGAGGTCACAACGCAAGACACCCACCCTATAGTAACGCAGGTGTCTGCATTATTTATTCCCAAAATCGAACCACTCCAGACAGGCCTAGATACACTATCTACAGATTTCAAATCTTTCTCAGCGAGATTGGGGATAGTAGAACTGAGGGTGACTGAAGGAGAAGATAGACAGAGAGAAACCACTACTTCCATCACTAACCTCCAAAAACAAAACAAGCTACTACAACTAAAGCTGGACGATCTAGGGAACAGATCAAGGAGGAACAACATTCGAATAGTGGGACTGCCATAATCCCTCTCCTCTGCTGCCTTATTAGATTTTGAGGAAAACACATTACCAAAACTTCTGAAAATCGCCCAGACAAGCATTCCGTGCACCGCGGAAAGAGCACATAGAATAGGCAGAACTACCCAACAAAGTGCAAAAAATGCAGCTCAAAGACAAGAAATGATTCGCTACTTAAACTTCAAAGATAAGATGCTATTACTGAGATAATACAGGCAAACTCCAGCGATTACCTACGAAGAAAAGAGAATCTACATGTTTCATGACTATTCAGTGGAAGTCGCCAAGAAAAGAAGGGAGATCTCCACTTACTGCAAAGCATTAAAAGATCAAGGAGAATCAGTAGCCCAATTGTACCCAGCCCTCCTATGACTTTAAACACCAGCAGGACCAAAGTTTTCCGAAACTCCGAAACATTTGCAAATGTTTCTGGACAGACACAAAGCATAGAAAAGACCGACCACTGGAGAAAGATCAAGAAGAAGAGGAGGAAACCTGAAGCAAATCCCAGAGTAGAATGGACAATTGATGCTGAAGGACTATCCAGGTCTTGACAAAGTTTTAGACCAGTTAAAAGGGTCACTAAATTCACAATGGGGCAAGACCTATTAAACAAAAATCCTTTGCACTGGGGGGGGGGGGGGGTGTTGAGGGAAAATTGTATTTGATTTGTTGATTATTGTTTGTTGGATTGCTATCCTGTTGAAATACGAGTTTATATCATACTGTTGTCATAATTTTATGTATTATTAGAAGTGCATTCCTTTCTAGTAGTCTGGACAAACTGCCTCCAGGTGTATTGATTTGGATTGGAGTGCGAGACTGACCTCTCGGGGTGCCAAACCATTAGTACTAGTACGCCCTACCACAGACATACATATTTAACCAGAGAGCCGCTAAGCCACACATTTACGCTTACAAATAACCACTGAAAATGAAAATAATAACCTGGAACGTGGGGGTCAGCGATACTTCAATATCTGAAAAAAAGACATGCAGATATTGTAATTTTAGAGGAAACACAATTGAACTCTGCAGAGCACAAAACATTACAACAGAAGTGGGTGGGACAAGTGTTTCACACGACATATGAAGAACGGAGAGCTAGGGGAGTAGCAATCCTTATAAGGAAAAATCTAGACTGTACAGTAGAAAAGACCATTGCAGACCCAGAAGGTAGATACATTTTTTCTAAAACTGAAGTGGGACAAACAAGCTCTTATCATTGGGGGTGTCTATAGCCCTCATACACATAAAAAGGAATTTTGGACAGCACAAATCTATTAAATTTTGTAGACGCACCAATCATCTTGGGAGGTGATTTTAATATTACACCACAGGTGCCAGCTGATAGATATCAAAACCCCAATGTACACAGGCCCACAGGTAGACCTCGCACAAATGCTAGAAGAGATTTGCTCATTCTTCAAATATTCACCCACACGCTAGCATTTACAGACATATGGAGAGACAGACACCCATAGACTAAAGAATATACGTGCATCACACCAGCTAAAGACACAATGTCAAGAATTTATCGATTTCTGACTTCACATACCCTAGGCCTTAAAGTTATAGGTACAGACATTGACGTTACCACCATATCTAACCACACACTGATTTCACTCAAACTACACAATAAAACAAGAGAGGGGAAACCCCGTAAGTGGTCCTTTCCGACCTACTTATACTGTCACCAAAATCTTAAATGCCACCTGATAGGAGAATGGGATGGCTATAACTCCATAAACCAACAACACAGAGAAAATGCCTTGCTACACTGGGAGGCGGTGAAAGCAGTGCTAAGGGGGGTAATTACTTCCTATGTGACAGGGATGTTTAAAAAAAAAAATTTGAGACAGGTTTTGAATGACAGGAACAAATATCTGAGAAACACAAACAACTTGACTAGACAGAAATACAAAGAGACAAAATCAGAAAGGGACATGATGCTACAGCAAGAATCTATAAGGACAATGACAGCCTTGCAAGCCAAATACTACAGATATGGCAACAAAACAGGCAAACTACTAGCTAAAACCAAACAAAGGTATAGCTACTATCAAAGGTAACAATGCAGTACACACTTCCACCATGGCAATTCAAAACGCATTCAAAGAATATTACACAGCACTATACCAAGACCAGACAGTGGATAACTCCCAACAAGACACATTTTGGCACACATTAAATCATCCAAAGATCGCTGACGACAGCTTACAGACCTTGAATGCACCCATTTCGATACAAGAAACAACAAAGGCACTGAAGGAACTACCATTAGAAAAAGCCCTGGGGCCTGATGGCCTCCCAGGGGAATTTTATAAGATACTACAAAAAGAAATTGCACCCACCCTAACAAACCTATATAATAAGATAATGACAGGAACAGCTAACCTATCCCAATATTTCACAGAAACACAAATCTGTGTTATACCTAAAACAAACAGGGATCAGCTTCTTCCTGAGTCCTACCACCAAATCTCACTCATGAACACAGATTATAAACTACTCACAAAAATTCTAGCAAACACACTGGCCAAAGAATTGCCTTCTTTAATTCACAATGACCAGACAGGGTTTATTAAGGGAAGATCTTCTGTGACTAACTTTAGAAAACTTCAATTTATACTAACTCACTTTTGGAATAGCCAAGAAAACCGGACAGAAAATAAAATACCAGACACATGTGTTCTATTAGTTGATGCAGAGAAGGCTTTTGACAGAGTCCTTTGGGAGCATCTCTTTCATACTCTAGACATGTTTGGCATAAAAGGCCTTTTTGCACAGACTCTCAAAGTTTTCTTTTCCAATCCACAAGCCTCAATCTTAATTAATGAAGAGCCCCCCCAACCATTCCCACTCAGAAGGGGCACAAAACAGGGCTGCTCCCTATCCCCTCTACTATTTGACCTGTCCATAGAACCCCTAGCCATCAAGATTCACACAGAAATGGAAGGCCTTAAAATGGATAAAGTAAGATGCCACCTGTCTTTCACCTAGATTACGAGTTTTGCGGTAAAGAGGGTGCGAAACGAATGCAACAAAAGTTGCATTATTCCACCCCCATAGTGCTGCCATTAGGAGTTTCTGAAAAGCCTCCTTGTGCGTGCAATATGGTGGCATTAAGCTCCATACCGCACAAAAGTCAAGGGCTTAGAATACGTGCTTGTGCACGCTTTCCCCTATAGACATCAATGGGGAGAGTGTTAGAAAAAACTAACACCTGAAGTGCGGAATGGTGATCGCCGTAATGCAAACTCATTGATATCTATGGAGAAAAAAAGTTATGTTTAAACCTAACACCCTAACATAAACCCCAAGCCAGACACCCCTAATCTGCTGCCCCTGACATCGCCGACACCTAAATAAAGTTATTAACCCCTTTTCCCTCGCACCCCGACATCGCCACCACTATCATAAAGTTATTATCCCTATTCCCCCGCACCCCGATATTGCCGCCACTATAATAAAGCTATTAACCCCTATTCCGCCGCTCCCTGACATCACCACCACTAAATAAAGTTATTAACCCATAAACCTCCAGCTTCCCATATCTCTGCCACTAAATAAACCTATTAACCCCTAAACCACCACCCCCACATTGCAAAACACTAAATTAAACTGTTAACCCCTAAACCTAACACCCCTAACTTTAAATTAAAATTACAATATAACTCTATTTAAATAAATAAAAACTTACCTGTGAAATAAAAATAAACCTAACATTAAACTATAAACTAACCTAACATTACTTTTCTAATAAAATAAAAAATACTACCAATTAAAAAATCTAAATTACAAATTTAAAAAAAACGTAACACTACGAAAAAAATAAAAAAATCTAAATTACAACTAAAAAAAAAAAATCCTATGAAAAATTTAAAAAATCTAAGTTTACCAAAAATAATTAACACTAAAATCCCGAAAAATAAAAACACTAAGATTACAAAAAATAAACGAAATTATTAAAAATAAAAAACAATTACACCTAATCTAATAGCCCTATAAAAATAAAAAGCCCCCTAGCCTATAATGAACTACCAATAGCCCTTAAAAAGGCCTTTTGCAGGGCATTGCCCTAAATAAATCAGCTCTTTTACCTGTAAAAAAAATACAAAGTCCCCCCAACAGTAAAACCCACCACCCAACCAACTCCCCACAATAAAAAAACTAACTCTAAAAGGACATTGCCCCTACAAAGGGGCATTTGTATGGACATTGCCCTTAAAAGGGCATTTAGCACTTTTGTATTGCCCTTAAAAGGGCTTTCAGCTCTTTTTCCAAGCCCAAAGCCCTAATCTAAAAAAAAAAATCCACCCAATAAAATTAAAAAAAAAACCCTAACACTTCCATCCTGGAAGCTGATCCCATCCTGTGCGGAGCGTCCTCTTCATATGGTCGCCTCCGTACACTGAAGTTGAATGCAAGGTAGCCGTTTTAAAATGGTGTCCCTTGCATTCCTATTGGCTGATTTGATTCTTCAAATTCAAATCAGCCAATAGGCTGAGAGCTTCTGAAATCCTATTGGCTGTTCAAAACATTCAATAGGATGGTTCTGCTCTGCGCTGTCGGGATGAAGATAGAAGATGCCCCCGGGATGGATAAAGACCTCTCCGCCTGGATGAAGACCTCGCCGCCTGGATGGAGATGGATGTCTGGACTTCAGAAACCGTGAGTAGATCTTCTGGGGTTAGTCTTAGGTTTGTTTTAAAAAAAAAATAGTTTTTTTTTTTTTTTTTAGGCATGGGCACTTGGAAAATAACTGAATGTCAATTTAAGGGCAATGCAAAAGAGCTAAATGCTCATACAAATGCCCCTTTAGGAGCAATGGTTAGCTTAGGTTTTTTTAGAGTTTTTGGTAAACTTAGATTTTTTAAATTTTTTTCGTAGGATTTGGATTTTTTTGTTGTAATTTAGATTTTTTAATTTTTATGTAGTGTTAGGTTTTTTAAATTTGTAATTTAGATATTTTAGTTTATGTTAATTTATAGTTTAATGTTAGGTTTATATTTATTTCACAGGTAAGATTTTATTTATTTAAATAGAGTTATATTGTAATTTTAATTCAAAGTTAGGGGGTGTTAGGTTTAGAGGTTAATAGTTTAATTTAGTAATTTGCGATGTGGGGGGGCGGCGGTTTAGGGGTTAATAGGTTTATTTAGGGGCGGAGATGTGGGAGGCCGGAGGTTTAGGGGTTAATAACTTTATTTAACGGCGGTGATGCCGGGGAGCAGCGGAATTGGGGTTAATAACTTTATTATAGTGGCGGCGATGTTGGGGAGCAGCGGTTTAGGGGTTAATATATTTAAATAGTGTTGGCGATGTGGGTGGGCAGCAGATTAGGCGTTAATAGGTTTATTTAATAGCCGCGATTTGGGTGGTCGGAAGATTAGGGGTTAATAGGTTTAATATAGTGTTTGCGATGTAGGATGGTGGCGGTTTAAAGGTTAATAGGTAGTTTATGGGTGTTAGTGTACTTTGTAACACTTTAGTTATAAATTTGGGAAACATTTTTGTTATACAAAATCCATAACTACTGCTCTCAGATGGCGGTATGGATTGTGTCGGTATAGACTGTAACACAAGCATCTTAGCCTCACTGCACAAACTGTAATACTGGCGCTATGGAAATCCCACACAAAAACTTAATTTTTTTGAGTGAGGGATTGAAGTTGCATTACAGGATAAAATGCTTGCGGTATAGCTAAACCGACACGACTCCCAATAGTGCGTTCCTGCTTTTATGCTGAAATTGCCATTATTTCAGCGTTAAATGCTGCAACGCAAAACTCGTAATCTAGGTGTTTGTTTGCAGATGACATGGTACTATATATTCAAAACCCAAATTCAAATATCTCAAAAATGATGCATATTATTGAACAATTTGAAAGCTTTTCAGGCTATAAAATAAACTCTGATAAATCAGAATTACTATGGCTCCACTCACAAACACCTTTCCCCACATTGCCATACAATTTTAAAATAATAAAGCACTCTTTCACCTATTTAGGAATTAAACTTTCGGCTAACCCTAAAGATTGGTACCATCTAAATTACAAACCTATAATTAAAGACATGCAAGATCTAATGATTAGATGGACAAAGCTCCCCCTATCTATCTCGGGAAGAGTTGGACTTATTAAAATGACACTCTTTCCCAAAATACTGTACTTATTTCAGATACCGGAGATTATACACAAAACAGACCTTAACCTCTTAAACAAACTAATGCTCTCCTTCATCTGGAAAAACACTAAACACAAAATTCACTCACACAGAATGATGGCCTCAATTGACTCTGGGGGCCTGGCAGTCTCAAACTTGGAATATTACAGCTGGGCAGCCCAGGTGAAATATGTCCTAGACTGGCTAATGGGTCAAAATCATTTTACCATACCTAACTTAGAAGAACAAATAATTAAACCATGCTCACTCAAAACAATACCACACATGACACATCATCACCTAAATAAACTTATCAACAACCCCTAATGCAACAACCACTACTGGCCTGGAAGAAAACCTGCAAGAAACTAAAATTCAATCATCAGATTACAAAATTTCTTCCCTTACAAGGGAATGCTGAGTTTCCAGCAGACATCCACACAAAAGTTTTCCAACTATGGAAAGGGAAGGGAATAAACTCGGTATCATAAGTTATAGAAAAACTGGAACCCAGAGTAAAAAAAAAATCATTAACATGCAAAAACAGAGTTCCAACTCCTACACACTCACAACTTTGCTTATTTGCAAATGAAACACTACGTTAATAGCCTACAAAATGAAGAACTCACAGAGCTAAATCATAGCGTTAACATACTGCTGACTTTGACTGCTCAAGGATCAACCACTATCTCACCAACATATAAGGCACTTATTGACAGCACTAACAAAGATACACTAACACACATTAGTGAAGGATGGACCGAATTGCTAGGAAAGGAAATCTCAAAAAAAGTAATTCAACAGAGCGTTCAAAAGACAAGGGCAGCCACCCTTGCAGCCAACATAAGAGAATCACACACTAGATTACTGGAAAGAGCTTACACAACACCAAAGCTATACAAAAAACGAGTTCCCCAAGCAACAGGGTGCTGTCCAAGATGCTTCAAAAATGAAGCTCACCTATTACACATGATCTGGGAATGCCCAAAACTATACACATTTTGGGGCATGTTGACACATTGGTTAAACTCCACACTACATCTGGAAATAGAGTGTTCTCCTCAAATGATAGTGTTTCTGCCCCCCTCTAGATTCCCACACAGGTAAAACCCCTAGTCCATAATGTGATCCTTCAAGCTAGAAATATGATTTTTTGGAACTGGTTAAAAGGTGAGATACCCACCTTAACACAATTGAGACTCAGCGTTCAGAAACAAATGACACATGAACAAACGGACACCCTAAGAGACATGTAAGGAAGAACATCACACTTCATAAGAAAGTGGGGACCCTACTTACACCAGTTAGATGACAATATACAAAAACTAATTCAATACCCATTGAGAAACACAGATTACCTACTGGAGGCATAGTTAAGGGGGAAGTGGCAATTAGAATGGACAGATAGAATACAAAAACTGGAAAAATCTGACCATTAAAAATTGGAGGAAAGGTGGATCTGAAAGGTAGAACAAGTTGGAAAGATCGAACTACTAGCTTTAAAATAGGTTTAGAAAGCTCAAACTACAGTATTTCTACACCATAACACTTAGAGTTAAGGATCAGAACGATTCTCTTGAGGCATAGGACAAATTAGAACACTGTGGGCTGGACAGGTTGGCACCCGAGAGGTTAGAAGACCTTGAGAAGCTCTCAACATAAGAATATTGTATGTAAGATTTCTCTAGCCAAAAATTGTTTCTAAGTTATTTAGGAGTTGTAAATAGGGAGAGGGAAAAGGAAATAAAAGAAAAATGAAGAGATGGCAAAGGTATCAAAGAAAAAGGACTACCTAAAGATAACCATCCTATACGCAAAAAAAAAAAAATTCAAACGAAAGGAGTTAAGAGTTACAAAAAAGATTTATTATATGACTAACAAAATTGTACATTAGAAGTGTTGTTTGTGTTTGTAATATTTGTCATCTCAACATAAAAAAAAATAAAAAATTCTGCAGTAGACTGTCCCTTAATACTAAACCAACTCTGGAAGTTCTATAACATCATGCTAGATAAACTTACTGTATAGACCACAGCCTCCTTGTAGGGCTGTAACAGGAAGTAATGGACACTGCACAAATTAAGTTTAAAAAAATAAAAGGTAAAATCCACATAAGTAGATGAATACATATTGCCATGATTTATATTAAGTATATGCAACTGTTTTTTTTATTACAACAACGAAACAGACTGTTTAATATCCCTTTAATTCCCCCCAAGCTTGAAATTCCTACCACACGAAAACAGCACTTCCATATTTGACTAAATATTACTTATTTTTGGAGTTAAATTAATAATAAGACAGAAGTGTCATGGTAGTGTAACTGTCTTTGCACACATTCAAAAAAATGTGATTGCAATATATATATATATATATAATTGTAAAGACATAATTATATAATCTGACATAATTTGACATTTAACAATTTCTAGTAATACATTTGTAAAACTTTAATAGTCTTATTTTATATATATAAAAAAAGTTTGTCCAGAAAGAGGACTATACTACATCTCAGGCAGTATAACCAACATAAAAGCTATTTTAAATCATGTGACCACACAATGAAGACCCTAATGGGTTTTTAGCACAACGCCAGTCATTGTCCTAGAAATAAGTGATATTTTAACATCTTTCAGACATGGTACAGTTGGTTCAACTTTCTGTGTCAAGTGTTGTTACCCCTGAAAAGTTATCTAAAAAAGTTATTGCTATAAAATGAGTAATCACATAAAAAAGAGTGATTATTTGAGCTCATGTTTTGTCTTAAAGGGGCGGATCATAATGATAATGCTATGGTCAATGTTCAGGAGTTGCATAGTGTCAATGAGGAGCAACCACAAGCATCCTCAACACCACAGCAGGGATATATTGAAAATATTAGTTAAATCCTCCTGATATAGGGTTAGATTATGAGTGGAGCGCAAACATTTCCACGCAAGCGATAAGGGGTTTATTGCGGTTGCTTGCGATTGTCGGGTTTACCGCTGGTATTATGAGTTGAAAGTAAAGGCGTCCGCTTGCGTGCAATCACGATTTACGCTAGAATGATTATTGCGTCCTCAGAGCTCATGTTAACTGTTTCATATATACATATGTATTCATGTATTTATATGTGTATATCAGTGACGTGCAGTGACGTCAGAGGCGGGTGAGGCAGTGGCTATCATTCTTTAGATATCCTTTGTTGAAGAAATAGCAATGCACATGGGTGAGCCAATCACATGAGGAATCTGTGCAACCACCAATCAGCAGCTACTGAGCATATTTAGATATGATTTTCAACAAAGGATATCAAAATAATGAAGAAAATTAGAAATTGGAAAGCTATTTAAATTTGCATATGGGTTTCATATGGGTTTCATGTCACTTTAAATGGTGTCTTGGAAAACTGGTCAACTTAGTAAGCATCTGATTTTAGTCTAAAAGGATTGTAACAGAAACTCTTGCCAGATAACACAATGCTTGCTCTGATTATGAGATCTAGAAATCCATGCCCATTAAAATATGTTTAAAACATACTTTTTACTTTAATACTGCAAATTATGCCTATAGATTCTTTCATTATTCAGTAAATATAAAAATGTCTTGATCCAGTGGCGGCTGGTGAAATTTAAAGATGGTGGGGCGCTTGACCCCACCCCTTTAAAAATAACCACACCATCAGATGGCACTACCAATTCATTAATTAAATAAAAGGTAGACAGAAACACAGAAAAGCACTCGGGGGGAAAGGGAGAGAGAGACGGGGGGAGAGAGACACAGAGGGTTAGAGAGAAAGAGAGAGAGAGACACAATCACACACAGAGGGTTAGAGAGAGAGAAAGAGAGACACACAATCACACACAGAGGGTTAGAGAAAGAGAGAGAGAGAGAGAGAGAGAGACACAATCACGCACAGAGGGTTAGAAAGAGAAAGAGACACAATCATACACAGAGGGTTAGAGAGAGAGAGAAAGAGAGAGACACAATCACACACAGAGGGTTAGAGAGAGACACACAATCACACACAGAGGGTTAGAGAGAGAAAGAGAGACACAATCACACACAGAGGGTTAGAGAGAGACACACAATCACACACAGAGGGTGAGAGAGAAAGAGAGAGAGAGAGACACAATCACATACAGAGGGTTAGAGAGACACACAATCACACACAAAGGGTTAGAGAGAGACACAATCACACACAGAGGGTTAGAGAGAGACACACAATCACACACAGAGGGTTAGAGAGACACATAAGGGATGAGAGAGTCAGAGGGGGAGGAAGAGCGACAGAGAGAGAAAGAAACCATGGGGGAGAACAACACATAAGGAGAGAGATGGATAGAGAGAGAGAGAGAGAGAGAGAGAGAGAGACACACACACAATGGGGGGAGAGGGACCACTGCATTTTAAAATAATAAAACAGCAGAGCTACAGAGAGTTCAGAAAATGAGACTATACATTAGTGTGAAGTACAGAGGCAAGCTGCTAAGTTAGTGGGTGTAAAGTTTGAGTAAACAAAATACAAAAACGATCCTTTGCTGTAAAAGAGTAAAAAAACACTAAACCACATTCATTAAATTATCATTTTCACTAACAGAATCCCTTTCAGTAAAATCTTACTTTAATAAGATGTGGCTGAAACACTGCCCTCTCTGCCTCTTTTCCTGCTCTGTGTAAGGATTCAGGAAGTGACAGTGGCACTGGCACATTCCACTGAACTTAGAGGGGAAGAACAGAACTCTCTTTTTCACTTTAGCAAAGCTAGCAGCTTCACAGGACAGCAACAAAATATATGAAAGTTGTTTTTTTCCGTTTTTGTTTTGTTTTATATGATTTAACATCCAGCCCCAACCCTAAGTTCCACTTACTAATGCTTCTCACTGGATTGGTTCAGCCCAAATAGGACTGCCTCAAATAAGCAGTTAATGGGCCATGCAATGATCTTAACCACTTTCATCCAGTAGGTGGCGCAGTATGTTGTGTAATGGTGGGCAGACCTGCTTGTGCCTCTCCATTGCACAACATATAGCTGTGAGAAAAAAAATGCTGGGGGAAAAAAAAATTATTATTATTATTTTTTTTTTTAAAGCCAATAAAAAAAAATATATTTTTGCCCATATGAGAGGTGAAGCACTGCCTCACCTGCCTCTAGTGACTGCACATCACTGGTGTATATATGTATTTACAGACATATATACAGCACATATAAATACATATGTATACATACAGTATATAGACATATATATAAGTGCATTGGAGCCCTTTGCAGTTAACAGTTGAAAACATGATTTTTTAAAAATTTTCAATAAAAAACTATAATGCCCTCTATTTTGATCGGATGTCTGGTTAATTTTCTAAACGCTATTTGCTACCTAGAGCTTGCAGTAGCAATAACCAGCCACTTGTAATGGCTGGTTAATTATTGCGTGCCCACAAAAGGGCAAATTTGCCTGTTTGCGGGCACGCGTTAATTTAGTGCTCCACTTGTAATCTAGCCCTGAATGTATTATCTAATATCTGTTTAGGTAATGCAATAGTAAATTTGTACTATTGTAATTTGTAAGAAATTTAAGATTAAAATATTTGATATTTGTGTGTTGTACCACCTGACGGTTTTGGTTGGTACGTTCAGGTACATTGGTCCTATTTAATAGTGTGTAGTGCTATATAGGTAGCATGTGCAATTAACCTGTTGTTCTCCAAAACCAGACTTCTATTGACAATATTAAACAAAAAAATCATGACAAAGAGCATAAACACCAGCTCTATAATTGTGCAAGCTATTTATAACAAATAAACAAACAACAGAAGCATGAAATGTCTCTTGGTATCACAGACCAGTGTATAAAAGTTCAGTGAGATGCGACAAGAGGTAAAATTACTTCCATACAAATTTCAATAACTCTGAATCTAATCCTCCTCTATGCTTTGCAGTCGTCCCCCTATTATCTATACATAGGGTGACCATATTGCCGCTTTAAAAAGGGACACATATGAAAAATACATATGTCAGGGCTGTTTTCAGGGCTGTTTAAATAAATGTTTTGTTTAAGAACCCTGACATATGTATTTTTCATATGTGTCCCTTTTTAAAGCGGCAATATGGTCATCCTATCTATACATCAAACATGAGACACTACAGGGAGTGCAGAATTATTAGGCAAGTTGTATTTTTGAGTATTAATTTTATTATTGAACAACAACCATGTTCTCAATGAACCCAAAAAACTCATTAATATCAAAGCTGAATATTTTTGGAAGTAGTTTTTAGTTTGTTTTTAGTTTTAGCTATTTTAGGGGGATATCTGTGTGTGCAGGTGACTATTACTGTGCATAATTATTAGGCAACTTAACAAAAAACAAATATATACCCATTTCAATTATTTATTTTTACCAGTGAAACTAATATAACATCTCAACATTCACAAATATACATTTCTGACATTCAAAAACAAAACAAAAACAAATCAGTGACCAATATAGCCACCTTTCTTTGCAAGGACACTCAAAAGCCTGCCATCCATGGATTCTGTCAGTGTTTTGATCTGTTCACCATCAACATTGCGTGCAGCAGCAACCACAGCCTCCCAGACACTGTTCAGAGAGGTGTACTGTTTTCCCTCCTTGTAAATCTCACATTTGATGATGGACCACAGGTTCTCAATGGGGTTCAGATCAGGTGAACAAGGAGGCCATGTCATTAGATTTTTTTCTTTTATACCCTTTCTTGCCAGCCACGCTGTGGAGTACTTGGACGCGTGTGATGGAGCATTGTCCTGCATGAAAATCATGTTTTTCTTGAAGGATGCAGACTTCTTCCTGTACCCTGCTTGAAGAAGGTGTCTTCCAGAAACTGGCAGTAGGACTGGGAGTTGAGCTTGACTCCATCCTCAACCCGAAAAGGCCCCACAAGCTCATCTTTGATGATACCAGCCCAAACCAGTACTCCACCTCCACCTTGCTGGCGTCTGAGTCGGACTGGAGCTCTCTGCCCTTTACCAATCCAGCCACGGGCCCATCCATCTGGCCCATCAAGACTCACTCTCATTTCATCAGTCCATAAAACCTTAGAAAAATCAGTCTTGAGATATTTCTTGGCCCAGTCTTGACGTTTCAGCTTGTGTGTCTTGTTCAGTGGTGGTCATCTTTCAGCCTTTCTTACCTTGGCCATGTCTCTGAGTATTGCACACCTTGTGCTTTTGGGCACTCCAGTGATGTTGCAGCTCTGAAATATGGCCAAACTGGTGGCAAGTGGCATCTTGGCAGCTGCACGCTTGACTTTTCTCAGTTCATGGGCAGTTATTTTGCGCCTTGGTTTTTCCACACGCTTCTTGCGACCCTGTTGACTATTTTGAATGAAACGCTTGATTGTTCGATGATCACGCTTCAGAAGCTTTGCAATTTTAAGAGTGCTGCATCCCTCTGCAAGATATCTCACTATTTTTGACTTTTCTGAGCCTGTTAAGTCCTTCTTTTGACCCATTTTGCCAAAGGAAAGGAAGTTGCCTAATAATTATGCACACCTGATATAGGGTGTTGATGTCATTAGACCACACCCCTTCTCATTACAGAGATGCACATCACCTAATATGCTTAATTGGTAGTAGGCTTTCGAGCCTATACAGCTTGGAATAAGACAACATGCATAAAGAGGATGATGTGGTCAAAATACTCATTTGCCTAATAATTCTGCACTCCCTGTATTGGTCCTTGACAAAAAACAGTTATCATATTTGTTGCATGCAAATTATTGGCCTTGTAAAAAGGGATGGAATTATAATGAAAGCCCCCATAAAGCCGCTACGTGGTCAGCAAGGGGGAGAGAAATATAAATAAAAAGGGTGGGATAGTAATTATAAACATTGGGGGAGAGGACAATCAAATTTGCTCTTCAGACCATAGGAGATGATTCAGGTACACGCTTAAATTATGTTTATCCATAACAAACATTCTTTCTTTCTATTGTATAATATATACCAAAGACATGGATATGAGGGAACTTCATTTCATATAAGATTTAGTTTGTACATAAGGGAGATAATATGCCTGGGTGGTTGTAGCTTTTTGAAGGGAGTGAGAGGTCTATTTAATAGACATTTATGCTTGTGTGTATCTACCTAATAAGATATTTTAAGTGCATTGGTACCAGGACCAGTTCCGTGTTTCATTCCTGTAGTGAGGTTTGGGTTTACCTTGTGTCATAATACTAGATAAAATGCCTTATGTCAGGGGATATCTTGTTAGTTTATTATGAGGTATTTTATGGATATCCCTAAAAGGGGTCATTGGAGAGTATTGTGTGGAAATATGTGCAGTACTAGATATTTTTTATCTCAATCTTTACAAAAACTCTAATATCACAGACTAACTAGCAGTTCTGCAAGGATACAGTTTTACAGGGATCCAAGTACTCTTATACAGCTATATTGACAAGCTGCAAAATATTATTGTCTAAGTGGACCCAGGTATTACATTCTGAATTAATACTCCATTCTATCAGTCTCTGGAAAATAACTGCTTGTCTGTAGGCATTCAAAATTGCCCCCTCCCCCAAGTACTCCTTTTTCTTTTGGTAGGTATATTGTTTGCTTATTAAAGGGACAGTCTACACCAGAATTGTTATTGTTTAAAATGATAGATAATCCCTTAATTACCCATTCCCCAGTTTTGCATAACCAACACAGTTATATTAATACACTTTTTACCTCTGTGATTACCTTGTATCTAAGCCTCTGCAAGCTGCCCCCTTTATTTCAGTTCTTTTGACAGACTTGCATTTTAGCCAATCAGTGCTGGTTCTGTGGTAACTCCATGTGCGTGAGCGTCTGTCATCATCTGGCTGGGGCTTCTCAAATTCTTTTAGCTGTCGGATTTTATAAGTAAAAAATGGTCCCATAAATGTGTTGTTACATATAGAGAATTTGAATTATGATCAGCCAAAAAAGGACTGGCACATTTTAAATATATGACTATTTATCACTAAAACAATCATTTAAAAAGTGCTGCAGACTAATGATGAAAACTGATGATTGAGATTGTGGTGCCATTAAAAAGGACTCATCTGCAGCAGTTTGGCACAGTCAAGCTTTTTCATTTTGTAATTCCATGCACCTTTTATTAAACTGATGTAAGTTCCCAAACATACAAAAAATACAAACGTTTCCTTGTTTGCACATTGCTAGTGACTCAGCCTCTTATTCACACCTGAGCTAACTGCATCATTTCACAACATGCATTCTTTCTACTACAAGAGTTACAATGTTATATTTGTTTCACCATATGTGCACTTTTCTCTAGTAGACTTATATAAGTATTTAAATGTTTCCAAATATTACAAAAGAAACTTTGTAAAACAATTCAGAGACTACCCACAGAATATAAGGAAAGTTGGCCGGCAATAAAAAGGGATTCTCTGCAGTACACCTGGAGATGACCTTGTGCCTCCAGGGAGCCCTAAAAAGGGCCACATTACACTAAATAACCTTTTTCATTGTGCTCAAAGTAAAAACTTATTGTAGCTGAGTTAGTGCACGTAATACAAGTTGAAAATAAAGAGTCAGCGCGAAAGTTAGATGCACAGTAAACTTTAGACTACCGCAACCACGCTAACTTCTACTCATAGATTTTTATGGGGGATGCTGTAAAGAAAAAGAAAAACCTATATGGGGCACACTAACTCGACAACTGTACTAAATCCAAAGTGAGTTAGGAATATTTTACATTCCAATGTTCTTCACAAAGAAGTCTAAAAAATAAATAAAAAATAGATTATATATATATATATATATATATATATACAGAGAGAGAGAGAGAGAGAGAGAGAGAGAGAGATTATATATATATATATATATATATATATATATATATATATATATAAATGTTGTTGTATATATTTTTTAAAAGAAAAAGAAACAAAATTCTATGTGAAGAACATTAAAACACATTTAAAATGTAATAAAAATTATATTGCATGTTTTAAGGTATTTGACACATACATATTTACACATATAAACATATAAACACATAAATACACATATATACACATATATAGATATGTATATATACAAACATATACCTATTTAGACATAAGCTTGATATTTACATATGTTTTTATTCAAGAAATGGGTGTTAACCATTTAGCAAATAAAAGTGGTACAAAATACTCAAAACAAACTCTATGATCTACCACTCTCTGAAGGCTTGATAAATACTATTTGAATCTGATCTGATAAATGCATAAATATATGCATAAATATAATTAGCATAATAAAATTAATAAATGAATGTACGTTCGATTAAAAGTATCATTCATGCAAGTTTATTTATATTTAAACATGAACTAAGAAAAGGAAAATATTCAAATCAAATTTAATTGATTGTGATACTCTTTAACCCCTTTGCTACAAGAAATTTCAGAGAAAAAAATGCCCAAAAAAACGGAAAATGTATAGCATTTTTGGTATCGCTCCATTTAAATAGAAATAGAGCCTTGTTTTTTTATTTACATATATATATATATTCTGTGAACAAACCCTTTTTCAGAAATAGCAGACATGCATGGCTTTCCCATTGCTTTTTGGTAATTAGAAGGGCACTAATTGCCGCTTGGCACCACACTTTTGAAATTCCCAACAGTGAAGGGATTACTTAGTTAGCTGGTTAGGGTAATATTATTTTACTGTAGGGATTACCCTCCCATTTAACACCTCCCATCACCCTGATCCCTCCCCAACAGCTCTTTTCCCTCCCCTCACAGTCCTAACCACCATCTTAGATATTGGCAGACAGTAAATATTGTTATTTTTTTACCTGCAGAGTAGGGATCACTACTCAAAATTCCCACCTCCCTGATCCCTCCCAAACATCTCTCTAACCCTTCCCCTCCCACTAGTAGCAGTCATCTTAGGTACTGGCAGCTGTCTGATAGTGTGGTAATATAAAGAAGGTGCTTCAAATTGTGTGTCACCAGCAGGTATAGCGAGATACAGGTAAGCTGCCACTGGTACAGCAGGATACAGGAGGCTCAGCAGGCACATGATACCCACTCACAGGATACACAGTGTGTACTGTTGGTGAGTCTGTTACTGGATACCAGGTGAATGCAGCAGGTATAGTGGAATACAGGTAAGCTGCCACTGGTACAGCAGGACACAGGAGACTCAACAGGCACAGGTTACCCAGTGGGCACAGCAGGTTCAGCAGGATACAGGAGACTCCGCAGGCTGTCAGTGGGATACAGGTAATCTGCCTCTGGTACAGCAGGATACGGAAGACTCATCAGGCAATCACGAGATACCAGGTGAGTGCAGCGGATACAGGCAATCTGCCTCTGGTACAGCAGGATACGGAAGACTCATCAGGCAATCACGAGATACCAGGTGAGTGCAGCGGATACAGGCAATCTGCCTCTGGTACAGCAGGATACGGAAGACTCATCAGGCAATCACGAGATACCAGGTGAATGCAGCGGGATACAGGTAATCTGCCTCTGGTACAGCAGAATACGGAAGACTCATCAGGCAATCACGAGATACCAGGTGAGTGCAGCGGGATACAGGCAATATGCCTCTGGTACAGCCGGATACGGAAGACTCATCAGGCAATCACGAGATACCAGGTGAGTGCAGCGGGATACAGGTAATCTGCCTCTGGTACAGCAGGATACGGAAGACTCATCAGGCAATCACAAGATACCAGGTGAGTGCAGCGGGATACAGGCAATATGCCTCTGGTACAGCCGGATACGGAAGACTCATCAGGCAATCACGAGATACCAGGTGAGTGCAGCGGGATACAGGTAATCTGCCTCTGGTACAGCAGGATACGGAAGACTCATCAGGCAATCACAAGATACCAGGTGAGTGCAGCGGGATACAGGTAATCTGCCTCTGGTACAGCAGGATACGGAAGACTCATCAGGCAATCACGAGATACCAGGTGAGTGCAGCGGGATACAGGTAATCTGTCACTGGTACAGCAGGATACGGAAGACTCATCAGGCAATCAGGAGATACCAGGTGAGTGCAGCGGGATACAGGTAATCTGCCTCTGGTACAGCAGGATACGGAAGACTCATCAGGCAATCACGAGATACCAGGTGAGTGCAGCGGGATACAGGCAATCTGCCTCTGGTACAGCAGGATATGGAAGACTCATCAGGCAATCACGAGATACCAGGTGAGTGCAGTGGATACAGGCAATCTGCCTCTGGTACAGCAGGATACGGAAGACTCATCAGGCAATCACGAGATACCAGGTGAGTGCAGCAGGATACAGGTAATCTGCCTCTGGTACAGCAGGATACGGAAGACTCATCAGGCAATCACGAGATACCAGGTGAGTGCAGCGGGATACAGGCAATATGCCTCTGGTACAGCCGGATACGGAAGACTCATCAGGCAATCACAAGATACCAGGTGAGTGCAGCGGGATACAGGTAATCTGCCTCTGGTACAGCAGGATACGGAAGACTCATCAGGCAATCACGAGATACCAGGTGAGTGCAGCGGGATACAGGTAATCTGTCACTGGTACAGCAGGATACGGAAGACTCATCAGGCAATCACGAGATACCAGGTGAGTGCAGCGGGATACAGGTAATCTGTCACTGGTACAGCAGGATACGGAAGACTCATCAGGCAATCACGAGATACCAGGTGAGTGCAGCGGGATACAGGTAATCTGTCACTGGTACAGCAGGATACGGAAGACTCATCAGGCAATCACGAGATACCAGGTGAGTGCAGCGGGATACAGGTAATCTGTCACTGGTACAGCAGGATACTGGATACTAGAATGTGTGTGTTGGCAGCGTTGTTCTTCTCTCACTGGGATTAGGTCATTCTATTTTTGTGAAAAAGAAGGTGATGATCGACGCTATCAATATATCCCAAAAGCCTAGAACTAATAAAACTACTCCTCCCCAGTAGTTTATAAAAATGAATGAGAGAGTGTACAATAAAAGGAAGAACTGGCGCTAAACAGCTGGGATATAGACTACACTATAAGATAAAATATGTGAAGATATAAAAATCTAATGTAGATAGGCCTGTTATATAACTTGCCTATCTACATTAGATTTTGACATCTTCACATATTCTTTCTTATAGTGTAGTCTATATCCCAGCTGTTTAGCGCCAGTTCTAAATTTTATTGTAATTCTATTTCTGGATATGTGCAGTCTAGTCTTGAATTTTCCTGCAGCAGACTCGGCAGGCTGTAACGGGATAACAGTTAAGTGCAGCAGCTACTTACAGGTAAGCTGCCACTGGTACAGCAGGATACAGGAGACTCGGCAGGCTGTAACGGGATACCAGTTGAGTGCAGCAGGTACATACAGGTAAGCTGCCACTGGTACAGCAGGATACAGGAGACTCGGCAGGCTGTAACGGGATACCAGTTGAGTGCAGCAGGTACATACAGGTAAGCTGCCACTGGTACAGCAGGATACAGGAGACTCGGCAGGCTGTAACGGGATACCAGTTAAGTGCAGCAGGTACATACAGGTAAGCTGCCACTGGTACAGTGGGAGACAGGAGACTCGGCAGGCTGTAACAGGATACCAGTTGAGTATAGTAGGTACTTACAGGTAAGCTGCCACTGGTACAGCAGGACACAGGAGACTCGGCAGGCTGTAATGGGATACCAGTTGAGTGCAGCAGGTACATACAGCTAAGCTGCCACTGGTACAGCAGGATACAGGAGACTCAGCAGGCTGTAATGGGATACCAGTTGAGTGCAGCAGGTACATACAGCTAAGCTGCCACTGGTACAGCAGGATACAGGAGACTCAGCAGGCTGTAATGGGATACCAGTTGAGTGCAGCAGGTACATACAGCTAAGCTGCCACTGGTACAGCAGGATACAGGAGACTCGGCAGGCTGTAACGGGATACCAGTTAAGTGCAGCAGGTACATACAGCTAAGCTGCCACTGGTACAGCAGGATACAGGAGACTCGGCAGGCTGTAACAGGATACCAGTTAAGTGCAGCAGGTACATACAGGTAAGCTGCCACTGGTACAGCAGGATACAGGAGACTCAGCAGGCTGTAATGGGATACCTGTTAAGTGCAGCAGGTACTTACAGGTAAGCTGCCACTGGTACGGCAGGATACAGGAGACTCGGCAGGCTGTAACAGGATACCAGTTAAGTGCAGGAGGTACATACAGGTAAGCTGCCACTGGTACAGCAGGATACAGGAGAATCGGCAGGCTGCAATGGGATACCTGTTAAGTGCAGCAGGTACTTACAGGTAAGCTGCCACTGGTACAGTAGGATAAAGGAGACTCGGCAGGCTGTAACGGGATATCAGTTGAGTGCAGCAGGTACTTACAGGTAAGCTGCCATTGGTACAGCAGGATACAGGGGACTCGGCAGGCTCTAATGGGATACCAGTTAAGTGCAGCAGGTACTTACAGGTAAGCTGCCACTGGTACAGTAGGATATAGGAGACTCGGCAAGCTGTAATGGGATACCGGTTAAGTGCAGCAGGTACTTACAGGTAAGATGCCACTGGTACAGCAGGATACAGGAGACTCAGCAGGCTGTAACAGGATACCAGTTATGTGCAGCAGGTACTTACAGGTAAGTTGTCACTGGTACAGCTGGATACAGGAGACTCGGCAGGCTGTAACAGGATACCAGTTGAGTGCAGCAGGTACTTACAGGTAAGCGGCCACTAGTACAGCAGGATACAGGAGACTCGGCAGGCTGTAACAGGATACCAGTTATGTGCAGCAGGTACTTACAGGTAAGTTGTCACTGGTACAGCTGGATACAGGAGACTCGGCAGGCTGTAACAGGATACCAGTTGAGTGCAGCAGGTACTTACAGGTAAGCGGCCACTGGTACAGCAGGATACAGGAGACTCAGCAGGCTGTAACAGGATACCAGTTATGTGCAGCAGGTACTTACAGGTAAGCTGTCACTGGTACAGCTGGATACAGGAGACTCGGCAGGCTGTAACGGGATACCAGTTGAGTGCAGCAGGTACATACAGGTAAGCTGCCACTGGTACAGCAGGATACAGGAGACTCGGCAGGCTGTAACGGGATACCAGTTAAGTGCAGCAGGTACATACAGGTAAGCTGCCACTGGTACAGTGGGAAACAGGAGACTCGGCAGGCTGTAACAGGATACCAGTTGAGTATAGTAGGTACTTACAGGTAAGCTGCCACTGGTACAGCAGGACACAGGAGACTCGGCAGGCTGTAATGGGATACCAGTTGAGTGCAGCAGGTACATACAGCTAAGCTGCCACTGGTACAGCAGGATACAGGAGACTCAGCAGGCTGTAATGGGATACCAGTTGAGTGCAGCAGGTACATACAGCTAAGCTGCCACTGGTACAGCAGGATACAGGAGACTCAGCAGGCTGTAATGGGATACCAGTTGAGTGCAGCAGGTACATACAGCTAAGCTGCCACTGGTACAGCAGGATACAGGAGACTCGGCAGGCTGTAACGGGATACCAGTTAAGTGCAGCAGGTACATACAGCTAAGCTGCCACTGGTACGGCAGGATACAGGAGACTCGGCAGGCTGTAACAGGATACCAGTTAAGTGCAGCAGGTACATACAGGTAAGCTGCCACTGGTACAGCAGGATACAGGAGACTCAGCAGGCTGTAATGGGATACCTGTTAAGTGCAGCAGGTACTTACAGGTAAGCTGCCACTGGTACGGCAGGATACAGGAGACTCGGCAGGCTGTAACAGGATACCAGTTAAGTGCAGGAGGTACATACAGGTAAGCTGCCACTGGTACAGCAGGATACAGGAGAATCGGCAGGCTGTAATGGGATACCTGTTAAGTGCAGCAGGTACTTGCAGGTAAGCTGCCACTGGTACAGTAGGATAAAGGAGACTCGGCAGGCTGTAACAGGATATCAGTTGAGTGCAGCAGGTACTTACAGGTAAGCTGCCATTGGTACAGCAGGATACAGGGGACTCGGCAGGCTCTAATGGGATACCAGTTAAGTGCAGCAGGTACTTACAGGTAAGCTGCCACTGGTACAGTAGGATATAGGAGACTCGGCAAGCTGTAATGGGATACCGGTTAAGTGCAGCAGGTACTTACAGGTAAGATGCCACTGGTACAGCAGGATACAGGAGACTCAGCAGGCTGTAACAGGATACCAGTTATGTGCAGCAGGTACTTACAGGTAAGTTGTCACTGGTACAGCTGGATACAGGAGACTCGGCAGGCTGTAACAGGATACCAGTTGAGTGCAGCAGGTACTTACAGGTAAGCGGCCACTAGTACAGCAGGATACAGGAGACTCGGCAGGCTGTAACAGGATACCAGTTATGTGCAGCAGGTACTTACAGGTAAGTTGTCACTGGTACAGCTGGATACAGGAGACTCGGCAGGCTGTAACAGGATACCAGTTGAGTGCAGCAGGTACTTACAGGTAAGCGGCCACTGGTACAGCAGGATACAGGAGACTCAGCAGGCTGTAACAGGATACCAGTTATGTGCAGCAGGTACTTACAGGTAAGCTGTCACTGGTACAGCTGGATACAGGAGACTCGGCAGGCTGTAATGGGATACTGGTTAAGTGCAGCAGGTACATACAGGTAAGCTGCCACTGGTACAGAAGGATACAGAGATTTAGCAGACTGTCACAGGATACAGGTAAGCAAGAATAGGAGGTAAAATCCTCAATAAATAACTCGGCCCAGAGTGATGGGCTGAGTGCGTAATTAGGTGCGCACCTGGGGGAGCAGCAGCCACTGAGAGAGAAAGAAGTAGGAGCCCATTGTGGGATCTGAGTTTAAGTAAGTAACTGACAGGCGTACAAAAGTACACAAAGTTAAGGTACCCTGAAACATTGTGATACTAAATAAAGGGGTACATATTGATTAAGTCCCAGAGAGTACTGCATTGTTTTTGAGAACTGTATATTTATTTGTATGCTCCCTGCATTCAGCGTTCTCGAGAGTGCTGCACTGGTTTACCTGTGAACTGATTTCTTGGCTAAAGACCCTAGGAAATGTTTCCTGGCTTAAGATCTTGCTTTTTCCTATTGCTTTTAGGGTTGCACCTTGGCCATGTTTTCCTGGACATTTATGAGTTACACATTCTTCAGGGTGTGCAGAGAAGAACATTAATTGCACCCCTTGACAGCACTATTCATGTTTCTCCCTGCATAACCTGCAACATGTGTAACTCATAAGTGTCCAGGAAAACATGGCTGAAGTGGAAACCCTAATTACTATAACACTTGGTTTTGAATGGATCTTCTGCTGCTGACCCCTTGCTTGTCTACAGATTATTCTACAGTTTGAAATATGTGTGCCTGCAGACCATCTCCTGCTCTTTTGGTTCCAGACATAACCAGGTAATTCTCTAATTACCTTATAGTAGATATCACAGTGCAATAAATAAGCTCCAACGCATGTTTCATCGATCAACTCCTTTTTAAAGGACATTTACTCCATTGACACTCTATAAATTCTTTGTATGAACTCCGCCCTTATTAGTCACCCGCCTTCCAGGAAACTAGTTCCAAAAAAATATATTAACTACCTATTGTATTCAAAAAATAGACAACATTCTAAAATGTAAAATATCCATTGTGGAGAGTGGATTCATATACAGTATATAAAAAACTTATAGTAAGGAAAACCTTAAAAATATGAAAAAGTTATAAAAAGAAATACAAAGGG